>NW_028294079.1:0-33128 GCF_964341445.2 Mesoplodon mirus | reverse complement strand
GCATGCCTGCGAGAGGCAAAGGAGCTTTCTCGAAAGAAGCAGGCTGCTTCCAGTTCCTGAGGAAGCTTCCCTGCCCTGCTCTAGGGCGAAAGGGAAACTCAGTGTCCCCACGAGACTCGAAAATCGCCCTGGTGGGCCGTGCCGATTGGAAGGCGTGCAGCACTCTTCCCGAGGCATTCCTTGCTGTTCTGCTTTAAGTTTTCGGTAGTACCCCTTGAAGGAGTCCTAAGAACGTCGTGTCAGCACCCGAGTCAGTGCAAGAACACTGAGTACCGCCAGGCTCCTGGGGCCCGCTTGAGCCTCATCCAGCCCCGAAGGCCCTTAGGTGTACGCCTGTTTATGCCGAGTGTAGGGCAACACACTGCCCTCTTCCTTGGGAGAGGCAGATTTCCTCAGCTCTCCAAGAGCTTCTGAAACAAGGTTGTATCCAGCGCAACATGACAAGGAAGTTGGCTCCCCTTGCCTTACCTGAGCTCTACCTCGAAAAACACTCTGCTTAGCGCTCCTGCTCGGACCTCAAACCTGCAGTCACCTTACCCAAGGAAAAAGTCAGGCTGGGTTCCACTGCAACTGACGCACAGTTCTTCGTGGAACACAGCAGGCTTTTGGAAGATGCCCAGGCCCCTAGGCCGATCTGGGGCTTTCGAAAATTTAGGCAGTTCCCTACAAGCCGAACACCCTGCCTACAAAAGTTGATTTCGGGAAGGGGTCAGTGGGTAGCTTGTGTCTCTTCTGACTTCGGCAGCATAACAGGTCCTTACGCAGTGCGTCAACCTCGAATGGGGGGCCTGATGTCACAAGCCTTGTTTTCCCCGCTGGAAAGCGCCCTGCGTGAGCCCTTGACGCTTCCGGGGAATAGTGCGTTTGCCGGCTTACTAGTCAGTGCAGGCGTGGCACTGAGTAGAAACTGAGTTGCCTCCAAAGAAATAGGGTACTACGACTTCCTGGCTGGGAGCTTCCCCTGCCCTGCTTTATAGCGAAAGGGAAACTCAGCATGAACACTCGCCTCGACGGGTGGCCCTGCTCTGCCATGCAGAAGGGGAGGCGTGCGGCAGCTTCTATGAGACCCACGTCGCAGCTCTGCTTTACTTTAAAGGCAGTAAGCTGTAAAGGCCTCCTAGGAGCCTCGCGTCCGCACACGATTCTGTCTAAGAACGCTGAGTCACTGCAGGCTCCTAGTGGCCTGGTGAGCCTCATCCAGTCGCGAAGATCCTTAGCTGCACCCCTCCGTAGCTGAGCGTAGGGCAACATATTGAACTCGTGCGTCGGAGAGCTAGACTGCCTCCGGTCACAGACGGATTCAGTAACACGGTTGTAGCACTTCCAGCATTCAATGCCGGTCGGCCTCATTGCCCTGTCAGAGCGATGCTGAGAGAGACACTCTGCTTAGCATTCCTTCTAGGTCTTGTCACCTGCAGTCACCCTACCTCAAGGAGAAACTCGGGTTGGGTTCCACTGCAACTAAAGATCAGTTCTTCGTGGAACACAGCCGGCTTTTGGAAGGTGCACGGGCCCCTAGGCTGACCCACGGCATTCTTTCCTTTAGGCCACGCCCTACAACGCAGAACACGCTGTATGGAGAAGCTGCTTTAGGGAAGGGCCCCCTGAGTACCATGTGTCTCTTTTGAATTTTTCGAAACAATAGGTACTGATGCTTGCCGTCAACCTCGAAATGGGGGCCTGAGGGCACAGGCCTTTTTCTCCCCAATGTTGACCATTCCACTCGGGCAGCCTGGAAGCTTGTGCCCAAACACTTGTGCTTCCAGGATTCTAGTCATTTCGTGCAGGGCTCGGATAGGAAGTTGACTTTTCTCCCAGAAACAGGGCGCCTCCGGTTCCTGGGTGGGATATCATCTTGCCCTGTGTCTTTCCTTATTTGGGTGTACGCGCACCTCTCACGGTTGTGGCCTCTCCCATTGCGGAGCGCCGGCTCCTGAGGCTTAGGTTCAGCGGCTAAGGCTCCCGGGTGCGGCACTAGGGCAGCGGGTGGGACCTTCCCGGATCGGGGTACGAACCCGTGTCTCCTGCATCGGCAGGCTGACTTTCAACTACAGTTCCACAAAGAAAGCCTGACCCTGCTTTAGAGCTAAAGGGAACCCGAAACGCAAACACTGGCTTTTCACTACGGCCCTGGGTTTCCGTGCAGAAAGATTGGTGGGCAGCAGCTTCCCTGAGGCATTTGGGCTGTGCTACTTTAGTTTCACGAGGGTAGGCCTTTCCGGACTCCTAGCACGTTAGCACCAGTTTCCTTACAGGAACACCCAGGGAGCCGGGCTCCAGTGGGCCTGTGGAGCAGCACCCAGCCCCGTAGGTCCTTCAGCGCACCCCTGTGTTCCCTGAGCGAAGCGCAACACACTGCACTCTTCCCTGGGAGAGCTGGAGATCCTCAGCTCTGCCACAGCTTCAGAGAGACGTTCCTAGCCAGTCCAGCAGGTCAAAAACACTCTTGCTGCCGGGAGTTTAGTCCCTGCGGGCATGCCTGCGAGAGGCAAAGGAGCTTTCTCGAAAGAAGCAGGCTGCTTCCAGTTCCTGAGGAAGCTTCCCTGCCCTGCTCTAGGGCGAAAGGGAAACTCAGTGTCCCCACGAGACTCGAAAATCGCCCTGGTGGGCCGTGCCGATTGGAAGGCGTGCAGCACTCTTCCCGAGGCATTCCTTGCTGTTCTGCTTTAAGTTTTCGGTAGTACCCCTTGAAGGAGTCCTAAGAACGTCGTGTCAGCACCCGAGTCAGTGCAAGAACACTGAGTACCGCCAGGCTCCTGGGGCCCGCTTGAGCCTCATCCAGCCCCGAAGGCCCTTAGGTGTACGCCTGTTTATGCCGAGTGTAGGGCAACACACTGCCCTCTTCCTTGGGAGAGGCAGATTTCCTCAGCTCTCCAAGAGCTTCTGAAACAAGGTTGTATCCAGCGCAACATGACAAGGAAGTTGGCTCCCCTTGCCTTACCTGAGCTCTACCTCGAAAAACACTCTGCTTAGCGCTCCTGCTCGGACCTCAAACCTGCAGTCACCTTACCCAAGGAAAAAGTCAGGCTGGGTTCCACTGCAACTGACGCACAGTTCTTCGTGGAACACAGCAGGCTTTTGGAAGATGCCCAGGCCCCTAGGCCGATCTGGGGCTTTCGAAAATTTAGGCAGTTCCCTACAAGCCGAACACCCTGCCTACAAAAGTTGATTTCGGGAAGGGGTCAGTGGGTAGCTTGTGTCTCTTCTGACTTCGGCAGCATAACAGGTCCTTACGCAGTGCGTCAACCTCGAATGGGGGGCCTGATGTCACAAGCCTTGTTTTCCCCGCTGGAAAGCGCCCTGCGTGAGCCCTTGACGCTTCCGGGGAATAGTGCGTTTGCCGGCTTACTAGTCAGTGCAGGCGTGGCACTGAGTAGAAACTGAGTTGCCTCCAAAGAAATAGGGTACTACGACTTCCTGGCTGGGAGCTTCCCCTGCCCTGCTTTATAGCGAAAGGGAAACTCAGCATGAACACTCGCCTCGACGGGTGGCCCTGCTCTGCCATGCAGAAGGGGAGGCGTGCGGCAGCTTCTATGAGACCCACGTCGCAGCTCTGCTTTACTTTAAAGGCAGTAAGCTGTAAAGGCCTCCTAGGAGCCTCGCGTCCGCACACGATTCTGTCTAAGAACGCTGAGTCACTGCAGGCTCCTAGTGGCCTGGTGAGCCTCATCCAGTCGCGAAGATCCTTAGCTGCACCCCTCCGTAGCTGAGCGTAGGGCAACATATTGAACTCGTGCGTCGGAGAGCTAGACTGCCTCCGGTCACAGACGGATTCAGTAACACGGTTGTAGCACTTCCAGCATTCAATGCCGGTCGGCCTCATTGCCCTGTCAGAGCGATGCTGAGAGAGACACTCTGCTTAGCATTCCTTCTAGGTCTTGTCACCTGCAGTCACCCTACCTCAAGGAGAAACTCGGGTTGGGTTCCACTGCAACTAAAGATCAGTTCTTCGTGGAACACAGCCGGCTTTTGGAAGGTGCACGGGCCCCTAGGCTGACCCACGGCATTCTTTCCTTTAGGCCACGCCCTACAACGCAGAACACGCTGTATGGAGAAGCTGCTTTAGGGAAGGGCCCCCTGAGTACCATGTGTCTCTTTTGAATTTTTCGAAACAATAGGTACTGATGCTTGCCGTCAACCTCGAAATGGGGGCCTGAGGGCACAGGCCTTTTTCTCCCCAATGTTGACCATTCCACTCGGGCAGCCTGGAAGCTTGTGCCCAAACACTTGTGCTTCCAGGATTCTAGTCATTTCGTGCAGGGCTCGGATAGGAAGTTGACTTTTCTCCCAGAAACAGGGCGCCTCCGGTTCCTGGGTGGGATATCATCTTGCCCTGTGTCTTTCCTTATTTGGGTGTACGCGCACCTCTCACGGTTGTGGCCTCTCCCATTGCGGAGCGCCGGCTCCTGAGGCTTAGGTTCAGCGGCTAAGGCTCCCGGGTGCGGCACTAGGGCAGCGGGTGGGACCTTCCCGGATCGGGGTACGAACCCGTGTCTCCTGCATCGGCAGGCTGACTTTCAACTACAGTTCCACAAAGAAAGCCTGACCCTGCTTTAGAGCTAAAGGGAACCCGAAACGCAAACACTGGCTTTTCACTACGGCCCTGGGTTTCCGTGCAGAAAGATTGGTGGGCAGCAGCTTCCCTGAGGCATTTGGGCTGTGCTACTTTAGTTTCACGAGGGTAGGCCTTTCCGGACTCCTAGCACGTTAGCACCAGTTTCCTTACAGGAACACCCAGGGAGCCGGGCTCCAGTGGGCCTGTGGAGCAGCACCCAGCCCCGTAGGTCCCTCAGCGCACCCCTGTGTTCCCTGAGCGAAGCGCAACACACTGCACTCTTCCCTGGGAGAGCTGGAGATCCTCAGCTCTGCCACAGCTTCAGAGAGACGTTCCTAGCCAGTCCAGCAGGTCAAAAACACTCTTGCTGCCGGGAGTTTAGTCCCTGCGGGCATGCCTGCGAGAGGCAAAGGAGCTTTCTCGAAAGAAGCAGGCTGCTTCCAGTTCCTGAGGAAGCTTCCCTGCCCTGCTCTAGGGCGAAAGGGAAACTCAGTGTCCCCACGAGACTCGAAAATCGCCCTGGTGGGCCGTGCCGATTGGAAGGCGTGCAGCACCCTTCCCGAGGCATTCCTTGCTGTTCTGCTTTAAGTTTTCGGTAGTACCCCTTTAAGGAGTCCTAAGAACGTCGTGTCAGCACCCGAGTCAGTGCAAGAACACTGAGTACCGCCAGGCTCCTGGGGCCCGCTTGAGCCTCATCCAGCCCCGAAGGCCCTTAGGTGTACGCCTGTTTATGCCGAGTGTAGGGCAACACACTGCCCTCTTCCTTGGGAGAGGCAGATTTCCTCAGCTCTCCAAGAGCTTCTGAAACAAGGTTGTATCCAGCGCAACATGACAAGGAAGTTGGCTCCCCTTGCCTTACCTGAGCTCTACCTCGAAAAACACTCTGCTTAGCGCTCCTGCTCGGACCTCAAACCTGCAGTCACCTTACCCAAGGAAAAAGTCAGGCTGGGTTCCACTGCAACTGACGCACAGTTCTTCGTGGAACACAGCAGGCTTTTGGAAGATGCCCAGGCCCCTAGGCCGATCTGGGGCTTTCGAAAATTTAGGCAGTTCCCTACAAGCCGAACACCCTGCCTACAAAAGTTGATTTCGGGAAGGGGTCAGTGGGTAGCTTGTGTCTCTTCTGACTTCGGCAGCATAACAGGTCCTTACGCAGTGCGTCAACCTCGAATGGGGGGCCTGATGTCACAAGCCTTGTTTTCCCCGCTGGAAAGCGCCCTGCGTGAGCCCTTGACGCTTCCGGGGAATAGTGCGTTTGCCGGCTTACTAGTCAGTGCAGGCGTGGCACTGAGTAGAAACTGAGTTGCCTCCAAAGAAATAGGGTACTACGACTTCCTGGCTGGGAGCTTCCCCTGCCCTGCTTTATAGCGAAAGGGAAACTCAGCATGAACACTCGCCTCGACGGGTGGCCCTGCTCTGCCATGCAGAAGGGGAGGCGTGCGGCAGCTTCTATGAGACCCACGTCGCAGCTCTGCTTTACTTTAAAGGCAGTAAGCTGTAAAGGCCTCCTAGGAGCCTCGCGTCCGCACACGATTCTGTCTAAGAACGCTGAGTCACTGCAGGCTCCTAGTGGCCTGGTGAGCCTCATCCAGTCGCGAAGATCCTTAGCTGCACCCCTCCGTAGCTGAGCGTAGGGCAACATATTGAACTCGTGCGTCGGAGAGCTAGACTGCCTCCGGTCACAGACGGATTCAGTAACACGGTTGTAGCACTTCCAGCATTCAATGCCGGTCGGCCTCATTGCCCTGTCAGAGCGATGCTGAGAGAGACACTCTGCTTAGCATTCCTTCTAGGTCTTGTCACCTGCAGTCACCCTACCTCAAGGAGAAACTCGGGTTGGGTTCCACTGCAACTAAAGATCAGTTCTTCGTGGAACACAGCCGGCTTTTGGAAGGTGCACGGGCCCCTAGGCTGACCCACGGCATTCTTTCCTTTAGGCCACGCCCTACAACGCAGAACACGCTGTATGGAGAAGCTGCTTTAGGGAAGGGCCCCCTGAGTACCATGTGTCTCTTTTGAATTTTTCGAAACAATAGGTACTGATGCTTGCCGTCAACCTCGAAATGGGGGCCTGAGGGCACAGGCCTTTTTCTCCCCAATGTTGACCATTCCACTCGGGCAGCCTGGAAGCTTGTGCCCAAACACTTGTGCTTCCAGGATTCTAGTCATTTCGTGCAGGGCTCGGATAGGAAGTTGACTTTTCTCCCAGAAACAGGGCGCCTCCGGTTCCTGGGTGGGATATCATCTTGCCCTGTGTCTTTCCTTATTTGGGTGTACGCGCACCTCTCACGGTTGTGGCCTCTCCCATTGCGGAGCGCCGGCTCCTGAGGCTTAGGTTCAGCGGCTAAGGCTCCCGGGTGCGGCACTAGGGCAGCGGGTGGGACCTTCCCGGATCGGGGTACGAACCCGTGTCTCCTGCATCGGCAGGCTGACTTTCAACTACAGTTCCACAAAGAAAGCCTGACCCTGCTTTAGAGCTAAAGGGAACCCGAAACGCAAACACTGGCTTTTCACTACGGCCCTGGGTTTCCGTGCAGAAAGATTGGTGGGCAGCAGCTTCCCTGAGGCATTTGGGCTGTGCTACTTTAGTTTCACGAGGGTAGGCCTTTCCGGACTCCTAGCACGTTAGCACCAGTTTCCTTACAGGAACACCCAGGGAGCCGGGCTCCAGTGGGCCTGTGGAGCAGCACCCAGCCCCGTAGGTCCTTCAGCGCACCCCTGTGTTCCCTGAGCGAAGCGCAACACACTGCACTCTTCCCTGGGAGAGCTGGAGATCCTCAGCTCTGCCACAGCTTCAGAGAGACGTTCCTAGCCAGTCCAGCAGGTCAAAAACACTCTTGCTGCCGGGAGTTTAGTCCCTGCGGGCATGCCTGCGAGAGGCAAAGGAGCTTTCTCGAAAGAAGCAGGCTGCTTCCAGTTCCTGAGGAAGCTTCCCTGCCCTGCTCTAGGGCGAAAGGGAAACTCAGTGTCCCCACGAGACTCGAAAATCGCCCTGGTGGGCCGTGCCGATTGGAAGGCGTGCAGCACTCTTCCCGAGGCATTCCTTGCTGTTCTGCTTTAAGTTTTCGGTAGTACCCCTTGAAGGAGTCCTAAGAACGTCGTGTCAGCACCCGAGTCAGTGCAAGAACACTGAGTACCGCCAGGCTCCTGGGGCCCGCTTGAGCCTCATCCAGCCCCGAAGGCCCTTAGGTGTACGCCTGTTTATGCCGAGTGTAGGGCAACACACTGCCCTCTTCCTTGGGAGAGGCAGATTTCCTCAGCTCTCCAAGAGCTTCTGAAACAAGGTTGTATCCAGCGCAACATGACAAGGAAGTTGGCTCCCCTTGCCTTACCTGAGCTCTACCTCGAAAAACACTCTGCTTAGCGCTCCTGCTCGGACCTCAAACCTGCAGTCACCTTACCCAAGGAAAAAGTCAGGCTGGGTTCCACTGCAACTGACGCACAGTTCTTCGTGGAACACAGCAGGCTTTTGGAAGATGCCCAGGCCCCTAGGCCGATCTGGGGCTTTCGAAAATTTAGGCAGTTCCCTACAAGCCGAACACCCTGCCTACAAAAGTTGATTTCGGGAAGGGGTCAGTGGGTAGCTTGTGTCTCTTCTGACTTCGGCAGCATAACAGGTCCTTACGCAGTGCGTCAACCTCGAATGGGGGGCCTGATGTCACAAGCCTTGTTTTCCCCGCTGGAAAGCGCCCTGCGTGAGCCCTTGACGCTTCCGGGGAATAGTGCGTTTGCCGGCTTACTAGTCAGTGCAGGCGTGGCACTGAGTAGAAACTGAGTTGCCTCCAAAGAAATAGGGTACTACGACTTCCTGGCTGGGAGCTTCCCCTGCCCTGCTTTATAGCGAAAGGGAAACTCAGCATGAACACTCGCCTCGACGGGTGGCCCTGCTCTGCCATGCAGAAGGGGAGGCGTGCGGCAGCTTCTATGAGACCCACGTCGCAGCTCTGCTTTACTTTAAAGGCAGTAAGCTGTAAAGGCCTCCTAGGAGCCTCGCGTCCGCACACGATTCTGTCTAAGAACGCTGAGTCACTGCAGGCTCCTAGTGGCCTGGTGAGCCTCATCCAGTCGCGAAGATCCTTAGCTGCACCCCTCCGTAGCTGAGCGTAGGGCAACATATTGAACTCGTGCGTCGGAGAGCTAGACTGCCTCCGGTCACAGACGGATTCAGTAACACGGTTGTAGCACTTCCAGCATTCAATGCCGGTCGGCCTCATTGCCCTGTCAGAGCGATACTGAGAGAGACACTCTGCTTAGCATTCCTTCTAGGTCTTGTCACCTGCAGTCACCCTACCTCAAGGAGAAACTCGGGTTGGGTTCCACTGCAACTAAAGATCAGTTCTTCGTGGAACACAGCCGGCTTTTGGAAGGTGCACGGGCCCCTAGGCTGACCCACGGCATTCTTTCCTTTAGGCCACGCCCTACAACGCAGAACACGCTGTATGGAGAAGCTGCTTTAGGGAAGGGCCCCCTGAGTACCATGTGTCTCTTTTGAATTTTTCGAAACAATAGGTACTGATGCTTGCCGTCAACCTCGAAATGGGGGCCTGAGGGCACAGGCCTTTTTCTCCCCAATGTTGACCATTCCACTCGGGCAGCCTGGAAGCTTGTGCCCAAACACTTGTGCTTCCAGGATTCTAGTCATTTCGTGCAGGGCTCGGATAGGAAGTTGACTTTTCTCCCAGAAACAGGGCGCCTCCGGTTCCTGGGTGGGATATCATCTTGCCCTGTGTCTTTCCTTATTTGGGTGTACGCGCACCTCTCACGGTTGTGGCCTCTCCCATTGCGGAGCGCCGGCTCCTGAGGCTTAGGTTCAGCGGCTAAGGCTCCCGGGTGCGGCACTAGGGCAGCGGGTGGGACCTTCCCGGATCGGGGTACGAACCCGTGTCTCCTGCATCGGCAGGCTGACTTTCAACTACAGTTCCACAAAGAAAGCCTGACCCTGCTTTAGAGCTAAAGGGAACCCGAAACGCAAACACTGGCTTTTCACTACGGCCCTGGGTTTCCGTGCAGAAAGATTGGTGGGCAGCAGCTTCCCTGAGGCATTTGGGCTGTGCTACTTTAGTTTCACGAGGGTAGGCCTTTCCGGACTCCTAGCACGTTAGCACCAGTTTCCTTACAGGAACACCCAGGGAGCCGGGCTCCAGTGGGCCTGTGGAGCAGCACCCAGCCCCGTAGGTCCCTCAGCGCACCCCTGTGTTTCCTGAGCGAAGCGCAACACACTGCACTCTTCCCTGGGAGAGCTGGAGATCCTCAGCTCTGCCACAGCTTCAGAGAGACGTTCCTAGCCAGTCCAGCAGGTCAAAAACACTCTTGCTGCCGGGAGTTTAGTCCCTGCGGGCATGCCTGCGAGAGGCAAAGGAGCTTTCTCGAAAGAAGCAGGCTGCTTCCAGTTCCTGAGGAAGCTTCCCTGCCCTGCTCTAGGGCGAAAGGGAAACTCAGTGTCCCCACGAGACTCGAAAATCGCCCTGGTGGGCCGTGCCGATTGGAAGGCGTGCAGCACCCTTCCCGAGGCATTCCTTGCTGTTCTGCTTTAAGTTTTCGGTAGTACCCCTTGAAGGAGTCCTAAGAACGTCGTGTCAGCACCCGAGTCAGTGCAAGAACACTGAGTACCGCCAGGCTCCTGGGGCCCGCTTGAGCCTCATCCAGCCCCGAAGGCCCTTAGGTGTACGCCTGTTTATGCCGAGTGTAGGGCAACACACTGCCCTCTTCCTTGGGAGAGGCAGATTTCCTCAGCTCTCCAAGAGCTTCTGAAACAAGGTTGTATCCAGCGCAACATGACAAGGAAGTTGGCTCCCCTTGCCTTACCTGAGCTCTACCTCGAAAAACACTCTGCTTAGCGCTCCTGCTCGGACCTCAAACCTGCAGTCACCTTACCCAAGGAAAAAGTCAGGCTGGGTTCCACTGCAACTGACGCACAGTTCTTCGTGGAACACAGCAGGCTTTTGGAAGATGCCCAGGCCCCTAGGCCGATCTGGGGCTTTCGAAAATTTAGGCAGTTCCCTACAAGCCGAACACCCTGCCTACAAAAGTTGATTTCGGGAAGGGGTCAGTGGGTAGCTTGTGTCTCTTCTGACTTCGGCAGCATAACAGGTCCTTACGCAGTGCGTCAACCTCGAATGGGGGGCCTGATGTCACAAGCCTTGTTTTCCCCGCTGGAAAGCGCCCTGCGTGAGCCCTTGACGCTTCCGGGGAATAGTGCGTTTGCCGGCTTACTAGTCAGTGCAGGCGTGGCACTGAGTAGAAACTGAGTTGCCTCCAAAGAAATAGGGTACTACGACTTCCTGGCTGGGAGCTTCCCCTGCCCTGCTTTATAGCGAAAGGGAAACTCAGCATGAACACTCGCCTCGACGGGTGGCCCTGCTCTGCCATGCAGAAGGGGAGGCGTGCGGCAGCTTCTATGAGACCCACGTCGCAGCTCTGCTTTACTTTAAAGGCAGTAAGCTGTAAAGGCCTCCTAGGAGCCTCGCGTCCGCACACGATTCTGTCTAAGAACGCTGAGTCACTGCAGGCTCCTAGTGGCCTGGTGAGCCTCATCCAGTCGCGAAGATCCTTAGCTGCACCCCTCCGTAGCTGAGCGTAGGGCAACATATTGAACTCGTGCGTCGGAGAGCTAGACTGCCTCCGGTCACAGACGGATTCAGTAACACGGTTGTAGCACTTCCAGCATTCAATGCCGGTCGGCCTCATTGCCCTGTCAGAGCGATGCTGAGAGAGACACTCTGCTTAGCATTCCTTCTAGGTCTTGTCACCTGCAGTCACCCTACCTCAAGGAGAAACTCGGGTTGGGTTCCACTGCAACTAAAGATCAGTTCTTCGTGGAACACAGCCGGCTTTTGGAAGGTGCACGGGCCCCTAGGCTGACCCACGGCATTCTTTCCTTTAGGCCACGCCCTACAACGCAGAACACGCTGTATGGAGAAGCTGCTTTAGGGAAGGGCCCCCTGAGTACCATGTGTCTCTTTTGAATTTTTCGAAACAATAGGTACTGATGCTTGCCGTCAACCTCGAAATGGGGGCCTGAGGGCACAGGCCTTTTTCTCCCCAATGTTGACCATTCCACTCGGGCAGCCTGGAAGCTTGTGCCCAAACACTTGTGCTTCCAGGATTCTAGTCATTTCGTGCAGGGCTCGGATAGGAAGTTGACTTTTCTCCCAGAAACAGGGCGCCTCCGGTTCCTGGGTGGGATATCATCTTGCCCTGTGTCTTTCCTTATTTGGGTGTACGCGCACCTCTCACGGTTGTGGCCTCTCCCATTGCGGAGCGCCGGCTCCTGAGGCTTAGGTTCAGCGGCTAAGGCTCCCGGGTGCGGCACTAGGGCAGCGGGTGGGACCTTCCCGGATCGGGGTACGAACCCGTGTCTCCTGCATCGGCAGGCTGACTTTCAACTACAGTTCCACAAAGAAAGCCTGACCCTGCTTTAGAGCTAAAGGGAACCCGAAACGCAAACACTGGCTTTTCACTACGGCCCTGGGTTTCCGTGCAGAAAGATTGGTGGGCAGCAGCTTCCCTGAGGCATTTGGGCTGTGCTACTTTAGTTTCACGAGGGTAGGCCTTTCCGGACTCCTAGCACGTTAGCACCAGTTTCCTTACAGGAACACCCAGGGAGCCGGGCTCCAGTGGGCCTGTGGAGCAGCACCCAGCCCCGTAGGTCCCTCAGCGCACCCCTGTGTTCCCTGAGCGAAGCGCAACACACTGCACTCTTCCCTGGGAGAGCTGGAGATCCTCAGCTCTGCCACAGCTTCAGAGAGACGTTCCTAGCCAGTCCAGCAGGTCAAAAACACTCTTGCTGCCGGGAGTTTAGTCCCTGCGGGCATGCCTGCGAGAGGCAAAGGAGCTTTCTCGAAAGAAGCAGGCTGCTTCCAGTTCCTGAGGAAGCTTCCCTGCCCTGCTCTAGGGCGAAAGGGAAACTCAGTGTCCCCACGAGACTCGAAAATCGCCCTGGTGGGCCGTGCCGATTGGAAGGCGTGCAGCACCCTTCCCGAGGCATTCCTTGCTGTTCTGCTTTAAGTTTTCGGTAGTACCCCTTGAAGGAGTCCTAAGAACGTCGTGTCAGCACCCGAGTCAGTGCAAGAACACTGAGTACCGCCAGGCTCCTGGGGCCCGCTTGAGCCTCATCCAGCCCCGAAGGCCCTTAGGTGTACGCCTGTTTATGCCGAGTGTAGGGCAACACACTGCCCTCTTCCTTGGGAGAGGCAGATTTCCTCAGCTCTCCAAGAGCTTCTGAAACAAGGTTGTATCCAGCGCAACATGACAAGGAAGTTGGCTCCCCTTGCCTTACCTGAGCTCTACCTCGAAAAACACTCTGCTTAGCGCTCCTGCTCGGACCTCAAACCTGCAGTCACCTTACCCAAGGAAAAAGTCAGGCTGGGTTCCACTGCAACTGACGCACAGTTCTTCGTGGAACACAGCAGGCTTTTGGAAGATGCCCAGGCCCCTAGGCCGATCTGGGGCTTTCGAAAATTTAGGCAGTTCCCTACAAGCCGAACACCCTGCCTACAAAAGTTGATTTCGGGAAGGGGTCAGTGGGTAGCTTGTGTCTCTTCTGACTTCGGCAGCATAACAGGTCCTTACGCAGTGCGTCAACCTCGAATGGGGGGCCTGATGTCACAAGCCTTGTTTTCCCCGCTGGAAAGCGCCCTGCGTGAGCCCTTGACGCTTCCGGGGAATAGTGCGTTTGCCGGCTTACTAGTCAGTGCAGGCGTGGCACTGAGTAGAAACTGAGTTGCCTCCAAAGAAATAGGGTACTACGACTTCCTGGCTGGGAGCTTCCCCTGCCCTGCTTTATAGCGAAAGGGAAACTCAGCATGAACACTCGCCTCGACGGGTGGCCCTGCTCTGCCATGCAGAAGGGGAGGCGTGCGGCAGCTTCTATGAGACCCACGTCGCAGCTCTGCTTTACTTTAAAGGCAGTAAGCTGTAAAGGCCTCCTAGGAGCCTCGCGTCCGCACACGATTCTGTCTAAGAACGCTGAGTCACTGCAGGCTCCTAGTGGCCTGGTGAGCCTCATCCAGTCGCGAAGATCCTTAGCTGCACCCCTCCGTAGCTGAGCGTAGGGCAACATATTGAACTCGTGCGTCGGAGAGCTAGACTGCCTCCGGTCACAGACGGATTCAGTAACACGGTTGTAGCACTTCCAGCATTCAATGCCGGTCGGCCTCATTGCCCTGTCAGAGCGATACTGAGAGAGACACTCTGCTTAGCATTCCTTCTAGGTCTTGTCACCTGCAGTCACCCTACCTCAAGGAGAAACTCGGGTTGGGTTCCACTGCAACTAAAGATCAGTTCTTCGTGGAACACAGCCGGCTTTTGGAAGGTGCACGGGCCCCTAGGCTGACCCACGGCATTCTTTCCTTTAGGCCACGCCCTACAACGCAGAACACGCTGTATGGAGAAGCTGCTTTAGGGAAGGGCCCCCTGAGTACCATGTGTCTCTTTTGAATTTTTCGAAACAATAGGTACTGATGCTTGCCGTCAACCTCGAAATGGGGGCCTGAGGGCACAGGCCTTTTTCTCCCCAATGTTGACCATTCCACTCGGGCAGCCTGGAAGCTTGTGCCCAAACACTTGTGCTTCCAGGATTCTAGTCATTTCGTGCAGGGCTCGGATAGGAAGTTGACTTTTCTCCCAGAAACAGGGCGCCTCCGGTTCCTGGGTGGGATATCATCTTGCCCTGTGTCTTTCCTTATTTGGGTGTACGCGCACCTCTCACGGTTGTGGCCTCTCCCATTGCGGAGCGCCGGCTCCTGAGGCTTAGGTTCAGCGGCTAAGGCTCCCGGGTGCGGCACTAGGGCAGCGGGTGGGACCTTCCCGGATCGGGGTACGAACCCGTGTCTCCTGCATCGGCAGGCTGACTTTCAACTACAGTTCCACAAAGAAAGCCTGACCCTGCTTTAGAGCTAAAGGGAACCCGAAACGCAAACACTGGCTTTTCACTACGGCCCTGGGTTTCCGTGCAGAAAGATTGGTGGGCAGCAGCTTCCCTGAGGCATTTGGGCTGTGCTACTTTAGTTTCACGAGGGTAGGCCTTTCCGGACTCCTAGCACGTTAGCACCAGTTTCCTTACAGGAACACCCAGGGAGCCGGGCTCCAGTGGGCCTGTGGAGCAGCACCCAGCCCCGTAGGTCCCTCAGCGCACCCCTGTGTTTCCTGAGCGAAGCGCAACACACTGCACTCTTCCCTGGGAGAGCTGGAGATCCTCAGCTCTGCCACAGCTTCAGAGAGACGTTCCTAGCCAGTCCAGCAGGTCAAAAACACTCTTGCTGCCGGGAGTTTAGTCCCTGCGGGCATGCCTGCGAGAGGCAAAGGAGCTTTCTCGAAAGAAGCAGGCTGCTTCCAGTTCCTGAGGAAGCTTCCCTGCCCTGCTCTAGGGCGAAAGGGAAACTCAGTGTCCCCACGAGACTCGAAAATCGCCCTGGTGGGCCGTGCCGATTGGAAGGCGTGCAGCACCCTTCCCGAGGCATTCCTTGCTGTTCTGCTTTAAGTTTTCGGTAGTACCCCTTGAAGGAGTCCTAAGAACGTCGTGTCAGCACCCGAGTCAGTGCAAGAACACTGAGTACCGCCAGGCTCCTGGGGCCCGCTTGAGCCTCATCCAGCCCCGAAGGCCCTTAGGTGTACGCCTGTTTATGCCGAGTGTAGGGCAACACACTGCCCTCTTCCTTGGGAGAGGCAGATTTCCTCAGCTCTCCAAGAGCTTCTGAAACAAGGTTGTATCCAGCGCAACATGACAAGGAAGTTGGCTCCCCTTGCCTTACCTGAGCTCTACCTCGAAAAACACTCTGCTTAGCGCTCCTGCTCGGACCTCAAACCTGCAGTCACCTTACCCAAGGAAAAAGTCAGGCTGGGTTCCACTGCAACTGACGCACAGTTCTTCGTGGAACACAGCAGGCTTTTGGAAGATGCCCAGGCCCCTAGGCCGATCTGGGGCTTTCGAAAATTTAGGCAGTTCCCTACAAGCCGAACACCCTGCCTACAAAAGTTGATTTCGGGAAGGGGTCAGTGGGTAGCTTGTGTCTCTTCTGACTTCGGCAGCATAACAGGTCCTTACGCAGTGCGTCAACCTCGAATGGGGGGCCTGATGTCACAAGCCTTGTTTTCCCCGCTGGAAAGCGCCCTGCGTGAGCCCTTGACGCTTCCGGGGAATAGTGCGTTTGCCGGCTTACTAGTCAGTGCAGGCGTGGCACTGAGTAGAAACTGAGTTGCCTCCAAAGAAATAGGGTACTACGACTTCCTGGCTGGGAGCTTCCCCTGCCCTGCTTTATAGCGAAAGGGAAACTCAGCATGAACACTCGCCTCGACGGGTGGCCCTGCTCTGCCATGCAGAAGGGGAGGCGTGCGGCAGCTTCTATGAGACCCACGTCGCAGCTCTGCTTTACTTTAAAGGCAGTAAGCTGTAAAGGCCTCCTAGGAGCCTCGCGTCCGCACACGATTCTGTCTAAGAACGCTGAGTCACTGCAGGCTCCTAGTGGCCTGGTGAGCCTCATCCAGTCGCGAAGATCCTTAGCTGCACCCCTCCGTAGCTGAGCGTAGGGCAACATATTGAACTCGTGCGTCGGAGAGCTAGACTGCCTCCGGTCACAGACGGATTCAGTAACACGGTTGTAGCACTTCCAGCATTCAATGCCGGTCGGCCTCATTGCCCTGTCAGAGCGATGCTGAGAGAGACACTCTGCTTAGCATTCCTTCTAGGTCTTGTCACCTGCAGTCACCCTACCTCAAGGAGAAACTCGGGTTGGGTTCCACTGCAACTAAAGATCAGTTCTTCGTGGAACACAGCCGGCTTTTGGAAGGTGCACGGGCCCCTAGGCTGACCCACGGCATTCTTTCCTTTAGGCCACGCCCTACAACGCAGAACACGCTGTATGGAGAAGCTGCTTTAGGGAAGGGCCCCCTGAGTACCATGTGTCTCTTTTGAATTTTTCGAAACAATAGGTACTGATGCTTGCCGTCAACCTCGAAATGGGGGCCTGAGGGCACAGGCCTTTTTCTCCCCAATGTTGACCATTCCACTCGGGCAGCCTGGAAGCTTGTGCCCAAACACTTGTGCTTCCAGGATTCTAGTCATTTCGTGCAGGGCTCGGATAGGAAGTTGACTTTTCTCCCAGAAACAGGGCGCCTCCGGTTCCTGGGTGGGATATCATCTTGCCCTGTGTCTTTCCTTATTTGGGTGTACGCGCACCTCTCACGGTTGTGGCCTCTCCCATTGCGGAGCGCCGGCTCCTGAGGCTTAGGTTCAGCGGCTAAGGCTCCCGGGTGCGGCACTAGGGCAGCGGGTGGGACCTTCCCGGATCGGGGTACGAACCCGTGTCTCCTGCATCGGCAGGCTGACTTTCAACTACAGTTCCACAAAGAAAGCCTGACCCTGCTTTAGAGCTAAAGGGAACCCGAAACGCAAACACTGGCTTTTCACTACGGCCCTGGGTTTCCGTGCAGAAAGATTGGTGGGCAGCAGCTTCCCTGAGGCATTTGGGCTGTGCTACTTTAGTTTCACGAGGGTAGGCCTTTCCGGACTCCTAGCACGTTAGCACCAGTTTCCTTACAGGAACACCCAGGGAGCCGGGCTCCAGTGGGCCTGTGGAGCAGCACCCAGCCCCGTAGGTCCCTCAGCGCACCCCTGTGTTCCCTGAGCGAAGCGCAACACACTGCACTCTTCCCTGGGAGAGCTGGAGATCCTCAGCTCTGCCACAGCTTCAGAGAGACGTTCCTAGCCAGTCCAGCAGGTCAAAAACACTCTTGCTGCCGGGAGTTTAGTCCCTGCGGGCATGCCTGCGAGAGGCAAAGGAGCTTTCTCGAAAGAAGCAGGCTGCTTCCAGTTCCTGAGGAAGCTTCCCTGCCCTGCTCTAGGGCGAAAGGGAAACTCAGTGTCCCCACGAGACTCGAAAATCGCCCTGGTGGGCCGTGCCGATTGGAAGGCGTGCAGCACTCTTCCCGAGGCATTCCTTGCTGTTCTGCTTTAAGTTTTCGGTAGTACCCCTTGAAGGAGTCCTAAGAACGTCGTGTCAGCACCCGAGTCAGTGCAAGAACACTGAGTACCGCCAGGCTCCTGGGGCCCGCTTGAGCCTCATCCAGCCCCGAAGGCCCTTAGGTGTACGCCTGTTTATGCCGAGTGTAGGGCAACACACTGCCCTCTTCCTTGGGAGAGGCAGATTTCCTCAGCTCTCCAAGAGCTTCTGAAACAAGGTTGTATCCAGCGCAACATGACAAGGAAGTTGGCTCCCCTTGCCTTACCTGAGCTCTACCTCGAAAAACACTCTGCTTAGCGCTCCTGCTCGGACCTCAAACCTGCAGTCACCTTACCCAAGGAAAAAGTCAGGCTGGGTTCCACTGCAACTGACGCACAGTTCTTCGTGGAACACAGCAGGCTTTTGGAAGATGCCCAGGCCCCTAGGCCGATCTGGGGCTTTCGAAAATTTAGGCAGTTCCCTACAAGCCGAACACCCTGCCTACAAAAGTTGATTTCGGGAAGGGGTCAGTGGGTAGCTTGTGTCTCTTCTGACTTCGGCAGCATAACAGGTCCTTACGCAGTGCGTCAACCTCGAATGGGGGGCCTGATGTCACAAGCCTTGTTTTCCCCGCTGGAAAGCGCCCTGCGTGAGCCCTTGACGCTTCCGGGGAATAGTGCGTTTGCCGGCTTACTAGTCAGTGCAGGCGTGGCACTGAGTAGAAACTGAGTTGCCTCCAAAGAAATAGGGTACTACGACTTCCTGGCTGGGAGCTTCCCCTGCCCTGCTTTATAGCGAAAGGGAAACTCAGCATGAACACTCGCCTCGACGGGTGGCCCTGCTCTGCCATGCAGAAGGGGAGGCGTGCGGCAGCTTCTATGAGACCCACGTCGCAGCTCTGCTTTACTTTAAAGGCAGTAAGCTGTAAAGGCCTCCTAGGAGCCTCGCGTCCGCACACGATTCTGTCTAAGAACGCTGAGTCACTGCAGGCTCCTAGTGGCCTGGTGAGCCTCATCCAGTCGCGAAGATCCTTAGCTGCACCCCTCCGTAGCTGAGCGTAGGGCAACATATTGAACTCGTGCGTCGGAGAGCTAGACTGCCTCCGGTCACAGACGGATTCAGTAACACGGTTGTAGCACTTCCAGCATTCAATGCCGGTCGGCCTCATTGCCCTGTCAGAGCGATACTGAGAGAGACACTCTGCTTAGCATTCCTTCTAGGTCTTGTCACCTGCAGTCACCCTACCTCAAGGAGAAACTCGGGTTGGGTTCCACTGCAACTAAAGATCAGTTCTTCGTGGAACACAGCCGGCTTTTGGAAGGTGCACGGGCCCCTAGGCTGACCCACGGCATTCTTTCCTTTAGGCCACGCCCTACAACGCAGAACACGCTGTATGGAGAAGCTGCTTTAGGGAAGGGCCCCCTGAGTACCATGTGTCTCTTTTGAATTTTTCGAAACAATAGGTACTGATGCTTGCCGTCAACCTCGAAATGGGGGCCTGAGGGCACAGGCCTTTTTCTCCCCAATGTTGACCATTCCACTCGGGCAGCCTGGAAGCTTGTGCCCAAACACTTGTGCTTCCAGGATTCTAGTCATTTCGTGCAGGGCTCGGATAGGAAGTTGACTTTTCTCCCAGAAACAGGGCGCCTCCGGTTCCTGGGTGGGATATCATCTTGCCCTGTGTCTTTCCTTATTTGGGTGTACGCGCACCTCTCACGGTTGTGGCCTCTCCCATTGCGGAGCGCCGGCTCCTGAGGCTTAGGTTCAGCGGCTAAGGCTCCCGGGTGCGGCACTAGGGCAGCGGGTGGGACCTTCCCGGATCGGGGTACGAACCCGTGTCTCCTGCATCGGCAGGCTGACTTTCAACTACAGTTCCACAAAGAAAGCCTGACCCTGCTTTAGAGCTAAAGGGAACCCGAAACGCAAACACTGGCTTTTCACTACGGCCCTGGGTTTCCGTGCAGAAAGATTGGTGGGCAGCAGCTTCCCTGAGGCATTTGGGCTGTGCTACTTTAGTTTCACGAGGGTAGGCCTTTCCGGACTCCTAGCACGTTAGCACCAGTTTCCTTACAGGAACACCCAGGGAGCCGGGCTCCAGTGGGCCTGTGGAGCAGCACCCAGCCCCGTAGGTCCCTCAGCGCACCCCTGTGTTTCCTGAGCGAAGCGCAACACACTGCACTCTTCCCTGGGAGAGCTGGAGATCCTCAGCTCTGCCACAGCTTCAGAGAGACGTTCCTAGCCAGTCCAGCAGGTCAGAAACACTCTTGCTGCCGGGAGTTTAGTCCCTGCGGGCATGCCTGCGAGAGGCAAAGGAGCTTTCTCGAAAGAAGCAGGCTGCTTCCAGTTCCTGAGGAAGCTTCCCTGCCCTGCTCTAGGGCGAAAGGGAAACTCAGTGTCCCCACGAGACTCGAAAATCGCCCTGGTGGGCCGTGCCGATTGGAAGGCGTGCAGCACTCTTCCCGAGGCATTCCTTGCTGTTCTGCTTTAAGTTTTCGGTAGTACCCCTTGAAGGAGTCCTAAGAACGTCGTGTCAGCACCCGAGTCAGTGCAAGAACACTGAGTACCGCCAGGCTCCTGGGGCCCGCTTGAGCCTCATCCAGCCCCGAAGGCCCTTAGGTGTACGCCTGTTTATGCCGAGTGTAGGGCAACACACTGCCCTCTTCCTTGGGAGAGGCAGATTTCCTCAGCTCTCCAAGAGCTTCTGAAACAAGGTTGTATCCAGCGCAACATGACAAGGAAGTTGGCTCCCCTTGCCTTACCTGAGCTCTACCTCGAAAAACACTCTGCTTAGCGCTCCTGCTCGGACCTCAAACCTGCAGTCACCTTACCCAAGGAAAAAGTCAGGCTGGGTTCCACTGCAACTGACGCACAGTTCTTCGTGGAACACAGCAGGCTTTTGGAAGATGCCCAGGCCCCTAGGCCGATCTGGGGCTTTCGAAAATTTAGGCAGTTCCCTACAAGCCGAACACCCTGCCTACAAAAGTTGATTTCGGGAAGGGGTCAGTGGGTAGCTTGTGTCTCTTCTGACTTCGGCAGCATAACAGGTCCTTACGCAGTGCGTCAACCTCGAATGGGGGGCCTGATGTCACAAGCCTTGTTTTCCCCGCTGGAAAGCGCCCTGCGTGAGCCCTTGACGCTTCCGGGGAATAGTGCGTTTGCCGGCTTACTAGTCAGTGCAGGCGTGGCACTGAGTAGAAACTGAGTTGCCTCCAAAGAAATAGGGTACTACGACTTCCTGGCTGGGAGCTTCCCCTGCCCTGCTTTATAGCGAAAGGGAAACTCAGCATGAACACTCGCCTCGACGGGTGGCCCTGCTCTGCCATGCAGAAGGGGAGGCGTGCGGCAGCTTCTATGAGACCCACGTCGCAGCTCTGCTTTACTTTAAAGGCAGTAAGCTGTAAAGGCCTCCTAGGAGCCTCGCGTCCGCACACGATTCTGTCTAAGAACGCTGAGTCACTGCAGGCTCCTAGTGGCCTGGTGAGCCTCATCCAGTCGCGAAGATCCTTAGCTGCACCCCTCCGTAGCTGAGCGTAGGGCAACATATTGAACTCGTGCGTCGGAGAGCTAGACTGCCTCCGGTCACAGACGGATTCAGTAACACGGTTGTAGCACTTCCAGCATTCAATGCCGGTCGGCCTCATTGCCCTGTCAGAGCGATGCTGAGAGAGACACTCTGCTTAGCATTCCTTCTAGGTCTTGTCACCTGCAGTCACCCTACCTCAAGGAGAAACTCGGGTTGGGTTCCACTGCAACTAAAGATCAGTTCTTCGTGGAACACAGCCGGCTTTTGGAAGGTGCACGGGCCCCTAGGCTGACCCACGGCATTCTTTCCTTTAGGCCACGCCCTACAACGCAGAACACGCTGTATGGAGAAGCTGCTTTAGGGAAGGGCCCCCTGAGTACCATGTGTCTCTTTTGAATTTTTCGAAACAATAGGTACTGATGCTTGCCGTCAACCTCGAAATGGGGGCCTGAGGGCACAGGCCTTTTTCTCCCCAATGTTGACCATTCCACTCGGGCAGCCTGGAAGCTTGTGCCCAAACACTTGTGCTTCCAGGATTCTAGTCATTTCGTGCAGGGCTCGGATAGGAAGTTGACTTTTCTCCCAGAAACAGGGCGCCTCCGGTTCCTGGGTGGGATATCATCTTGCCCTGTGTCTTTCCTTATTTGGGTGTACGCGCACCTCTCACGGTTGTGGCCTCTCCCATTGCGGAGCGCCGGCTCCTGAGGCTTAGGTTCAGCGGCTAAGGCTCCCGGGTGCGGCACTAGGGCAGCGGGTGGGACCTTCCCGGATCGGGGTACGAACCCGTGTCTCCTGCATCGGCAGGCTGACTTTCAACTACAGTTCCACAAAGAAAGCCTGACCCTGCTTTAGAGCTAAAGGGAACCCGAAACGCAAACACTGGCTTTTCACTACGGCCCTGGGTTTCCGTGCAGAAAGATTGGTGGGCAGCAGCTTCCCTGAGGCATTTGGGCTGTGCTACTTTAGTTTCACGAGGGTAGGCCTTTCCGGACTCCTAGCACGTTAGCACCAGTTTCCTTACAGGAACACCCAGGGAGCCGGGCTCCAGTGGGCCTGTGGAGCAGCACCCAGCCCCGTAGGTCCTTCAGCGCACCCCTGTGTTCCCTGAGCGAAGCGCAACACACTGCACTCTTCCCTGGGAGAGCTGGAGATCCTCAGCTCTGCCACAGCTTCAGAGAGACGTTCCTAGCCAGCCCAGCAGGTCAAAAACACTCTTGCTGCCGGGAGTTTAGTCCCTGCGGGCATGCCTGCGAGAGGCAAATGAGCTTTCTCGAAAGAAGCAGGCTGCTTCCAGTTCCTGAGGAAGCTTCCCTGCCCTGCTCTAGGGCGAAAGGGAAACTCAGTGTCCCCACGAGACTCGAAAATCGCCCTGGTGGGCCGTGCCGATTGGAAGGCGTGCAGCACTCTTCCCGAGGCATTCCTTGCTGTTCTGCTTTAAGTTTTCGGTAGTACCCCTTGAAGGAGTCCTAAGAACGTCGTGTCAGCACCCGAGTCAGTGCAAGAACACTGAGTACCGCCAGGCTCCTGGGGCCCGCTTGAGCCTCATCCAGCCCCGAAGGCCCTTAGGTGTACGCCTGTTTATGCCGAGTGTAGGGCAACACACTGCCCTCTTCCTTGGGAGAGGCAGATTTCCTCAGCTCTCCAAGAGCTTCTGAAACAAGGTTGTATCCAGCGCAACATGACAAGGAAGTTGGCTCCCCTTGCCTTACCTGAGCTCTACCTCGAAAAACACTCTGCTTAGCGCTCCTTCTCGGACCTCAAACCTGCAGTCACCTTACCCAAGGAAAAAGTCAGGCTGGGTTCCACTGCAACTGACGCACAGTTCTTCGTGGAACACAGCAGGCTTTTGGAAGATGCCCAGGCCCCTAGGCCGATCTGGGGCTTTCGAAAATTTAGGCAGTTCCCTACAAGCCGAACACCCTGCCTACAAAAGTTGATTTCGGGAAGGGGTCAGTGGGTAGCTTGTGTCTCTTCTGACTTCGGCAGCATAACAGGTCCTTACGCAGTGCGTCAACCTCGAATGGGGGGCCTGATGTCACAAGCCTTGTTTTCCCCGCTGGAAAGCGCCCTGCGTGAGCCCTTGACGCTTCCGGGGAATAGTGCGTTTGCCGGCTTACTAGTCAGTGCAGGCGTGGCACTGAGTAGAAACTGAGTTGCCTCCAAAGAAATAGGGTACTACGACTTCCTGGCTGGGAGCTTCCCCTGCCCTGCTTTATAGCGAAAGGGAAACTCAGCATGAACACTCGCCTCGACGGGTGGCCCTGCTCTGCCATGCAGAAGGGGAGGCGTGCGGCAGCTTCTATGAGACCCACGTCGCAGCTCTGCTTTACTTTAAAGGCAGTAAGCTGTAAAGGCCTCCTAGGAGCCTCGCGTCCGCACACGATTCTGTCTAAGAACGCTGAGTCACTGCAGGCTCCTAGTGGCCTGGTGAGCCTCATCCAGTCGCGAAGATCCTTAGCTGCACCCCTCCGTAGCTGAGCGTAGGGCAACATATTGAACTCGTGCGTCGGAGAGCTAGACTGCCTCCGGTCACAGACGGATTCAGTAACACGGTTGTAGCACTTCCAGCATTCAATGCCGGTCGGCCTCATTGCCCTGTCAGAGCGATGCTGAGAGAGACACTCTGCTTAGCATTCCTTCTAGGTCTTGTCACCTGCAGTCACCCTACCTCAAGGAGAAACTCGGGTTGGGTTCCACTGCAACTAAAGATCAGTTCTTCGTGGAACACAGCCGGCTTTTGGAAGGTGCACGGGCCCCTAGGCTGACCCACGGCATTCTTTCCTTTAGGCCACGCCCTACAACGCAGAACACGCTGTATGGAGAAGCTGCTTTAGGGAAGGGCCCCCTGAGTACCATGTGTCTCTTTTGAATTTTTCGAAACAATAGGTACTGATGCTTGCCGTCAACCTCGAAATGGGGGCCTGAGGGCACAGGCCTTTTTCTCCCCAATGTTGACCATTCCACTCGGGCAGCCTGGAAGCTTGTGCCCAAACACTTGTGCTTCCAGGATTCTAGTCATTTCGTGCAGGGCTCGGATAGGAAGTTGACTTTTCTCCCAGAAACAGGGCGCCTCCGGTTCCTGGGTGGGATATCATCTTGCCCTGTGTCTTTCCTTATTTGGGTGTACGCGCACCTCTCACGGTTGTGGCCTCTCCCATTGCGGAGCGCCGGCTCCTGAGGCTTAGGTTCAGCGGCTAAGGCTCCCGGGTGCGGCACTAGGGCAGCGGGTGGGACCTTCCCGGATCGGGGTACGAACCCGTGTCTCCTGCATCGGCAGGCTGACTTTCAACTACAGTTCCACAAAGAAAGCCTGACCCTGCTTTAGAGCTAAAGGGAACCCGAAACGCAAACACTGGCTTTTCACTACGGCCCTGGGTTTCCGTGCAGAAAGATTGGTGGGCAGCAGCTTCCCTGAGGCATTTGGGCTGTGCTACTTTAGTTTCACGAGGGTAGGCCTTTCCGGACTCCTAGCACGTTAGCACCAGTTTCCTTACAGGAACACCCAGGGAGCCGGGCTCCAGTGGGCCTGTGGAGCAGCACCCAGCCCCGTAGGTCCCTCAGCGCACCCCTGTGTTTCCTGAGCGAAGCGCAACACACTGCACTCTTCCCTGGGAGAGCTGGAGATCCTCAGCTCTGCCACAGCTTCAGAGAGACGTTCCTAGCCAGTCCAGCAGGTCAGAAACACTCTTGCTGCCGGGAGTTTAGTCCCTGCGGGCATGCCTGCGAGAGGCAAAGGAGCTTTCTCGAAAGAAGCAGGCTGCTTCCAGTTCCTGAGGAAGCTTCCCTGCCCTGCTCTAGGGCGAAAGGGAAACTCAGTGTCCCCACGAGACTCGAAAATCGCCCTGGTGGGCCGTGCCGATTGGAAGGCGTGCAGCACCCTTCCCGAGGCATTCCTTGCTGTTCTGCTTTAAGTTTTCGGTAGTACCCCTTGAAGGAGTCCTAAGAACGTCGTGTCAGCACCCGAGTCAGTGCAAGAACACTGAGTACCGCCAGGCTCCTGGGGCCCGCTTGAGCCTCATCCAGCCCCGAAGGCCCTTAGGTGTACGCCTGTTTATGCCGAGTGTAGGGCAACACACTGCCCTCTTCCTTGGGAGAGGCAGATTTCCTCAGCTCTCCAAGAGCTTCTGAAACAAGGTTGTATCCAGCGCAACATGACAAGGAAGTTGGCTCCCCTTGCCTTACCTGAGCTCTACCTCGAAAAACACTCTGCTTAGCGCTCCTGCTCGGACCTCAAACCTGCAGTCACCTTACCCAAGGAAAAAGTCAGGCTGGGTTCCACTGCAACTGACGCACAGTTCTTCGTGGAACACAGCAGGCTTTTGGAAGATGCCCAGGCCCCTAGGCCGATCTGGGGCTTTCGAAAATTTAGGCAGTTCCCTACAAGCCGAACACCCTGCCTACAAAAGTTGATTTCGGGAAGGGGTCAGTGGGTAGCTTGTGTCTCTTCTGACTTCGGCAGCATAACAGGTCCTTACGCAGTGCGTCAACCTCGAATGGGGGGCCTGATGTCACAAGCCTTGTTTTCCCCGCTGGAAAGCGCCCTGCGTGAGCCCTTGACGCTTCCGGGGAATAGTGCGTTTGCCGGCTTACTAGTCAGTGCAGGCGTGGCACTGAGTAGAAACTGAGTTGCCTCCAAAGAAATAGGGTACTACGACTTCCTGGCTGGGAGCTTCCCCTGCCCTGCTTTATAGCGAAAGGGAAACTCAGCATGAACACTCGCCTCGACGGGTGGCCCTGCTCTGCCATGCAGAAGGGGAGGCGTGCGGCAGCTTCTATGAGACCCACGTCGCAGCTCTGCTTTACTTTAAAGGCAGTAAGCTGTAAAGGCCTCCTAGGAGCCTCGCGTCCGCACACGATTCTGTCTAAGAACGCTGAGTCACTGCAGGCTCCTAGTGGCCTGGTGAGCCTCATCCAGTCGCGAAGATCCTTAGCTGCACCCCTCCGTAGCTGAGCGTAGGGCAACATATTGAACTCGTGCGTCGGAGAGCTAGACTGCCTCCGGTCACAGACGGATTCAGTAACACGGTTGTAGCACTTCCAGCATTCAATGCCGGTCGGCCTCATTGCCCTGTCAGAGCGATGCTGAGAGAGACACTCTGCTTAGCATTCCTTCTAGGTCTTGTCACCTGCAGTCACCCTACCTCAAGGAGAAACTCGGGTTGGGTTCCACTGCAACTAAAGATCAGTTCTTCGTGGAACACAGCCGGCTTTTGGAAGGTGCACGGGCCCCTAGGCTGACCCACGGCATTCTTTCCTTTAGGCCACGCCCTACAACGCAGAACACGCTGTATGGAGAAGCTGCTTTAGGGAAGGGCCCCCTGAGTACCATGTGTCTCTTTTGAATTTTTCGAAACAATAGGTACTGATGCTTGCCGTCAACCTCGAAATGGGGGCCTGAGGGCACAGGCCTTTTTCTCCCCAATGTTGACCATTCCACTCGGGCAGCCTGGAAGCTTGTGCCCAAACACTTGTGCTTCCAGGATTCTAGTCATTTCGTGCAGGGCTCGGATAGGAAGTTGACTTTTCTCCCAGAAACAGGGCGCCTCCGGTTCCTGGGTGGGATATCATCTTGCCCTGTGTCTTTCCTTATTTGGGTGTACGCGCACCTCTCACGGTTGTGGCCTCTCCCATTGCGGAGCGCCGGCTCCTGAGGCTTAGGTTCAGCGGCTAAGGCTCCCGGGTGCGGCACTAGGGCAGCGGGTGGGACCTTCCCGGATCGGGGTACGAACCCGTGTCTCCTGCATCGGCAGGCTGACTTTCAACTACAGTTCCACAAAGAAAGCCTGACCCTGCTTTAGAGCTAAAGGGAACCCGAAACGCAAACACTGGCTTTTCACTACGGCCCTGGGTTTCCGTGCAGAAAGATTGGTGGGCAGCAGCTTCCCTGAGGCATTTGGGCTGTGCTACTTTAGTTTCACGAGGGTAGGCCTTTCCGGACTCCTAGCACGTTAGCACCAGTTTCCTTACAGGAACACCCAGGGAGCCGGGCTCCAGTGGGCCTGTGGAGCAGCACCCAGCCCCGTAGGTCCCTCAGCGCACCCCTGTGTTCCCTGAGCGAAGCGCAACACACTGCACTCTTCCCTGGGAGAGCTGGAGATCCTCAGCTCTGCCACAGCTTCAGAGAGACGTTCCTAGCCAGTCCAGCAGGTCAAAAACACTCTTGCTGCCGGGAGTTTAGTCCCTGCGGGCATGCCTGCGAGAGGCAAAGGAGCTTTCTCGAAAGAAGCAGGCTGCTTCCAGTTCCTGAGGAAGCTTCCCTGCCCTGCTCTAGGGCGAAAGGGAAACTCAGTGTCCCCACGAGACTCGAAAATCGCCCTGGTGGGCCGTGCCGATTGGAAGGCGTGCAGCACTCTTCCCGAGGCATTCCTTGCTGTTCTGCTTTAAGTTTTCGGTAGTACCCCTTGAAGGAGTCCTAAGAACGTCGTGTCAGCACCCGAGTCAGTGCAAGAACACTGAGTACCGCCAGGCTCCTGGGGCCCGCTTGAGCCTCATCCAGCCCCGAAGGCCCTTAGGTGTACGCCTGTTTATGCCGAGTGTAGGGCAACACACTGCCCTCTTCCTTGGGAGAGGCAGATTTCCTCAGCTCTCCAAGAGCTTCTGAAACAAGGTTGTATCCAGCGCAACATGACAAGGAAGTTGGCTCCCCTTGCCTTACCTGAGCTCTACCTCGAAAAACACTCTGCTTAGCGCTCCTGCTCGGACCTCAAACCTGCAGTCACCTTACCCAAGGAAAAAGTCAGGCTGGGTTCCACTGCAACTGACGCACAGTTCTTCGTGGAACACAGCAGGCTTTTGGAAGATGCCCAGGCCCCTAGGCCGATCTGGGGCTTTCGAAAATTTAGGCAGTTCCCTACAAGCCGAACACCCTGCCTACAAAAGTTGATTTCGGGAAGGGGTCAGTGGGTAGCTTGTGTCTCTTCTGACTTCGGCAGCATAACAGGTCCTTACGCAGTGCGTCAACCTCGAATGGGGGGCCTGATGTCACAAGCCTTGTTTTCCCCGCTGGAAAGCGCCCTGCGTGAGCCCTTGACGCTTCCGGGGAATAGTGCGTTTGCCGGCTTACTAGTCAGTGCAGGCGTGGCACTGAGTAGAAACTGAGTTGCCTCCAAAGAAATAGGGTACTACGACTTCCTGGCTGGGAGCTTCCCCTGCCCTGCTTTATAGCGAAAGGGAAACTCAGCATGAACACTCGCCTCGACGGGTGGCCCTGCTCTGCCATGCAGAAGGGGAGGCGTGCGGCAGCTTCTATGAGACCCACGTCGCAGCTCTGCTTTACTTTAAAGGCAGTAAGCTGTAAAGGCCTCCTAGGAGCCTCGCGTCCGCACACGATTCTGTCTAAGAACGCTGAGTCACTGCAGGCTCCTAGTGGCCTGGTGAGCCTCATCCAGTCGCGAAGATCCTTAGCTGCACCCCTCCGTAGCTGAGCGTAGGGCAACATATTGAACTCGTGCGTCGGAGAGCTAGACTGCCTCCGGTCACAGACGGATTCAGTAACACGGTTGTAGCACTTCCAGCATTCAATGCCGGTCGGCCTCATTGCCCTGTCAGAGCGATGCTGAGAGAGACACTCTGCTTAGCATTCCTTCTAGGTCTTGTCACCTGCAGTCACCCTACCTCAAGGAGAAACTCGGGTTGGGTTCCACTGCAACTAAAGATCAGTTCTTCGTGGAACACAGCCGGCTTTTGGAAGGTGCACGGGCCCCTAGGCTGACCCACGGCATTCTTTCCTTTAGGCCACGCCCTACAACGCAGAACACGCTGTATGGAGAAGCTGCTTTAGGGAAGGGCCCCCTGAGTACCATGTGTCTCTTTTGAATTTTTCGAAACAATAGGTACTGATGCTTGCCGTCAACCTCGAAATGGGGGCCTGAGGGCACAGGCCTTTTTCTCCCCAATGTTGACCATTCCACTCGGGCAGCCTGGAAGCTTGTGCCCAAACACTTGTGCTTCCAGGATTCTAGTCATTTCGTGCAGGGCTCGGATAGGAAGTTGACTTTTCTCCCAGAAACAGGGCGCCTCCGGTTCCTGGGTGGGATATCATCTTGCCCTGTGTCTTTCCTTATTGGGGTGTACGCGCACCTCTCACGGTTGTGGCCTCTCCCATTGCGGAGCGCCGGCTCCTGAGGCTTAGGTTCAGCGGCTAAGGCTCCCGGGTGCGGCACTAGGGCAGCGGGTGGGACCTTCCCGGATCGGGGTACGAACCCGTGTCTCCTGCATCGGCAGGCTGACTTTCAACTACAGTTCCACAAAGAAAGCCTGACCCTGCTTTAGAGCTAAAGGGAACCCGAAACGCAAACACTGGCTTTTCACTACGGCCCTGGGTTTCCGTGCAGAAAGATTGGTGGGCAGCAGCTTCCCTGAGGCATTTGGGCTGTGCTACTTTAGTTTCACGAGGGTAGGCCTTTCCGGACTCCTAGCACGTTAGCACCAGTTTCCTTACAGGAACACCCAGGGAGCCGGGCTCCAGTGGGCCTGTGGAGCAGCACCCAGCCCCGTAGGTCCCTCAGCGCACCCCTGTGTTTCCTGAGCGAAGCGCAACACACTGCACTCTTCCCTGGGAGAGCTGGAGATCCTCAGCTCTGCCACAGCTTCAGAGAGACGTTCCTAGCCAGTCCAGCAGGTCAGAAACACTCTTGCTGCCGGGAGTTTAGTCCCTGCGGGCATGCCTGCGAGAGGCAAAGGAGCTTTCTCGAAAGAAGCAGGCTGCTTCCAGTTCCTGAGGAAGCTTCCCTGCCCTGCTCTAGGGCGAAAGGGAAACTCAGTGTCCCCACGAGACTCGAAAATCGCCCTGGTGGGCCGTGCCGATTGGAAGGCGTGCAGCACCCTTCCCGAGGCATTCCTTGCTGTTCTGCTTTAAGTTTTCGGTAGTACCCCTTGAAGGAGTCCTAAGAACGTCGTGTCAGCACCCGAGTCAGTGCAAGAACACTGAGTACCGCCAGGCTCCTGGGGCCCGCTTGAGCCTCATCCAGCCCCGAAGGCCCTTAGGTGTACGCCTGTTTATGCCGAGTGTAGGGCAACACACTGCCCTCTTCCTTGGGAGAGGCAGATTTCCTCAGCTCTCCAAGAGCTTCTGAAACAAGGTTGTATCCAGCGCAACATGACAAGGAAGTTGGCTCCCCTTGCCTTACCTGAGCTCTACCTCGAAAAACACTCTGCTTAGCGCTCCTGCTCGGACCTCAAACCTGCAGTCACCTTACCCAAGGAAAAAGTCAGGCTGGGTTCCACTGCAACTGACGCACAGTTCTTCGTGGAACACAGCAGGCTTTTGGAAGATGCCCAGGCCCCTAGGCCGATCTGGGGCTTTCGAAAATTTAGGCAGTTCCCTACAAGCCGAACACCCTGCCTACAAAAGTTGATTTCGGGAAGGGGTCAGTGGGTAGCTTGTGTCTCTTCTGACTTCGGCAGCATAACAGGTCCTTACGCAGTGCGTCAACCTCGAATGGGGGGCCTGATGTCACAAGCCTTGTTTTCCCCGCTGGAAAGCGCCCTGCGTGAGCCCTTGACGCTTCCGGGGAATAGTGCGTTTGCCGGCTTACTAGTCAGTGCAGGCGTGGCACTGAGTAGAAACTGAGTTGCCTCCAAAGAAATAGGGTACTACGACTTCCTGGCTGGGAGCTTCCCCTGCCCTGCTTTATAGCGAAAGGGAAACTCAGCATGAACACTCGCCTCGACGGGTGGCCCTGCTCTGCCATGCAGAAGGGGAGGCGTGCGGCAGCTTCTATGAGACCCACGTCGCAGCTCTGCTTTACTTTAAAGGCAGTAAGCTGTAAAGGCCTCCTAGGAGCCTCGCGTCCGCACACGATTCTGTCTAAGAACGCTGAGTCACTGCAGGCTCCTAGTGGCCTGGTGAGCCTCATCCAGTCGCGAAGATCCTTAGCTGCACCCCTCCGTAGCTGAGCGTAGGGCAACATATTGAACTCGTGCGTCGGAGAGCTAGACTGCCTCCGGTCACAGACGGATTCAGTAACACGGTTGTAGCACTTCCAGCATTCAATGCCGGTCGGCCTCATTGCCCTGTCAGAGCGATGCTGAGAGAGACACTCTGCTTAGCATTCCTTCTAGGTCTTGTCACCTGCAGTCACCCTACCTCAAGGAGAAACTCGGGTTGGGTTCCACTGCAACTAAAGATCAGTTCTTCGTGGAACACAGCCGGCTTTTGGAAGGTGCACGGGCCCCTAGGCTGACCCACGGCATTCTTTCCTTTAGGCCACGCCCTACAACGCAGAACACGCTGTATGGAGAAGCTGCTTTAGGGAAGGGCCCCCTGAGTACCATGTGTCTCTTTTGAATTTTTCGAAACAATAGGTACTGATGCTTGCCGTCAACCTCGAAATGGGGGCCTGAGGGCACAGGCCTTTTTCTCCCCAATGTTGACCATTCCACTCGGGCAGCCTGGAAGCTTGTGCCCAAACACTTGTGCTTCCAGGATTCTAGTCATTTCGTGCAGGGCTCGGATAGGAAGTTGACTTTTCTCCCAGAAACAGGGCGCCTCCGGTTCCTGGGTGGGATATCATCTTGCCCTGTGTCTTTCCTTATTTGGGTGTACGCGCACCTCTCACGGTTGTGGCCTCTCCCATTGCGGAGCGCCGGCTCCTGAGGCTTAGGTTCAGCGGCTAAGGCTCCCGGGTGCGGCACTAGGGCAGCGGGTGGGACCTTCCCGGATCGGGGTACGAACCCGTGTCTCCTGCATCGGCAGGCTGACTTTCAACTACAGTTCCACAAAGAAAGCCTGACCCTGCTTTAGAGCTAAAGGGAACCCGAAACGCAAACACTGGCTTTTCACTACGGCCCTGGGTTTCCGTGCAGAAAGATTGGTGGGCAGCAGCTTCCCTGAGGCATTTGGGCTGTGCTACTTTAGTTTCACGAGGGTAGGCCTTTCCGGACTCCTAGCACGTTAGCACCAGTTTCCTTACAGGAACACTCAGGGAGCCGGGCTCCAGTGGGCCTGTGGAGCAGCACCCAGCCCCGTAGGTCCTTCAGCGCACCCCTGTGTTCCCTGAGCGAAGCGCAACACACTGCACTCTTCCCTGGGAGAGCTGGAGATCCTCAGCTCTGCCACAGCTTCAGAGAGACGTTCCTAGCCAGTCCAGCAGGTCAAAAACACTCTTGCTGCCGGGAGTTTAGTCCCTGCGGGCATGCCTGCGAGAGGCAAATGAGCTTTCTCGAAAGAAGCAGGCTGCTTCCAGTTCCTGAGGAAGCTTCCCTGCCCTGCTCTAGGGCGAAAGGGAAACTCAGTGTCCCCACGAGACTCGAAAATCGCCCTGGTGGGCCGTGCCGATTGGAAGGCGTGCAGCACTCTTCCCGAGGCATTCCTTGCTGTTCTGCTTTAAGTTTTCGGTAGTACCCCTTGAAGGAGTCCTAAGAACGTCGTGTCAGCACCCGAGTCAGTGCAAGAACACTGAGTACCGCCAGGCTCCTGGGGCCCGCTTGAGCCTCATCCAGCCCCGAAGGCCCTTAGGTGTACGCCTGTTTATGCCGAGTGTAGGGCAACACACTGCCCTCTTCCTTGGGAGAGGCAGATTTCCTCAGCTCTCCAAGAGCTTCTGAAACAAGGTTGTATCCAGCGCAACATGACAAGGAAGTTGGCTCCCCTTGCCTTACCTGAGCTCTACCTCGAAAAACACTCTGCTTAGCGCTCCTGCTCGGACCTCAAACCTGCAGTCACCTTACCCAAGGAAAAAGTCAGGCTGGGTTCCACTGCAACTGACGCACAGTTCTTCGTGGAACACAGCAGGCTTTTGGAAGATGCCCAGGCCCCTAGGCCGATCTGGGGCTTTCGAAAATTTAGGCAGTTCCCTACAAGCCGAACACCCTGCCTACAAAAGTTGATTTCGGGAAGGGGTCAGTGGGTAGCTTGTGTCTCTTCTGACTTCGGCAGCATAACAGGTCCTTACGCAGTGCGTCAACCTCGAATGGGGGGCCTGATGTCACAAGCCTTGTTTTCCCCGCTGGAAAGCGCCCTGCGTGAGCCCTTGACGCTTCCGGGGAATAGTGCGTTTGCCGGCTTACTAGTCAGTGCAGGCGTGGCACTGAGTAGAAACTGAGTTGCCTCCAAAGAAATAGGGTACTACGACTTCCTGGCTGGGAGCTTCCCCTGCCCTGCTTTATAGCG
>NW_028294080.1:0-33147 GCF_964341445.2 Mesoplodon mirus | reverse complement strand
TGAATAATTTTTATGTTTACATATTCATTAAAAACGGAATCTTTCACAAAAGACACTCATTAAGTGAAATCATGAAAAAAATTTCCTCTACTTTTAAAATAACCTTAACAATCTACTTCTCATTGTTATTGAATCGTATCATTTGTTTTATAATTTTAATTTAAGCTTGGTTGCTAAACTATTGCATTGAAATCATTGAGATAAAGCGAGTTTTGAAGAAGGGAGTATCAGCGATGGCGTGAATCCTATAATACTTCCATCTACACGAAATTTCCGATGTGCTTAATCGAAATCACTTTAGACTCTGAAAACGTGTAAATAGATATGTAATAGAAAATCTGAGAAAATTATTTCTTGTCCAAAGATTTAACTAAAGAAATCCAAAATTGATCAATACTGTATTTGCTGTGCTCTGTTAGCAATTGAGCTTCTACTTCTCTTTAATGACTTCAATTAGGCTAACGAAAATTCCTTCTTCACAACATTTAACGAGTTGCATAATTGTGGCCCATTTTTTCCTCTTGCTTACCTATTGAAATTAAACTAAAATATAGCATTACTTTCGTCTACTTATGAAATAGGAATTAGTTGTTAATAGTATTTAGTTTGAATATGTTTCTTCATTCTTCTTATTGAAGAGATAAATATTGATCCAATTTTATTTCCTCGGAATATTTAGGCATACAAGAGGCTATGTATACGAAACAGGTTTTAAACAATAAAAAAAAACCCCAGATTTTTTCTGAATTTCTAATTATTTAGAACAATTCAAACACGAACGAGAAGATGACATTTTCGGAATTGCATCTCTTAGCAGAGAGAATCATCTATACGTTTTGAATCTAACCAAAAAACAATTGTTACGTCAACTCCATGCATCTTAAGAAGTTGTTTCTAGAATTTTTAAAATACGTAAAAAAAATCTGCACTGGAAATTTTGTGATGACATCACATTTCTCTTTTGGAATCACATAATGAGATGTTTGTAAAAATGAATAAATTCATTATTAACAATGACGCTAAAATATGATTGCTTTCTTCGTTATTTTTTTTCTGATTTCTTCAAATTATATTTCTCTAATAATTTCGTACGGCTTTTTTTTTTTGGTTAATATCTAAATTTTGTACTTAATTCATTACCAACAAGATTATCGAACGTAATAAAGGCGAATAATTAGATTTCGATATAAATATCAGATAAGAGAAGTTTGATTAAAAATAATAATAGAAAACGAAATTATGCTAAGAGATCAATAGAGAAAATGCATTGACTGCAACATGCAACAACAATAGCCCATTTCTGAACGTTATTTCCCTAATTTCATGACGTCATGACAAAGAACGCTGTCCTTTCTTTTCCTTTCGAATGGTTAAACCTCATTCGTCTACCATAAGCCAGCCTTTCTTGAAGAAATCATTTGAAGAAAAAAATTCGACGACGACGATGATGATGATGATGATGATGATGATGATGATGATGATGATGATGATGATGATGATGATGAAGGAGAATAGTAACAAAATAGAAAAAAAATTCAATGAACGATATACGCGATGTACACATGTGATTTTCTTCACTTCGTTAAGCATGAAGTATTCTTGTTTTGGCTTCATTTATGACTTGAAACAATTCAATTTGCATTGTGTTATACATTCAAAACAAACAGTAGATGATGTATTTCGACTTCTCTTAATCCTAACTATACTAGATAATAAGAAATAATATCATGCGATCCCTATTCAATATCGATTTCAAAAAAAATTTTTTCAAGAATTTATGCTTCAAAAAATACGTATATGTCGTATAGTGTAATAGCGTAGTGGTTAGATGTGATTTACTATACTACTACATATACTAGTTCGATCTCATGATGACCAACGATGAACTCACCTCTAAATTCATTTTCTTTTATCTGATTTATCTGATTGATATCGGTTTTATGTGGAAAGAGTAAAAACACTTGATTAATATTTTTTATAAATCCGATATTGATATTGACATGAAAGTGAAAGAGAAAGAGAGATCAGATTTGAATTCAATCATCTATCTTAATCATAATGCTAATGACAATATGCATACGAATGAATAGAGTGTATCCGATACACGGATACACCACACATATACATATCAGTTAGGGGGATTGATTTATTGATTGATCACTACAGCGAACTCGATATTGCTTCAACTCTACAAATTGTGCTCTAATCAATAACAGTATTGTATTATGATCGCGCGTTAATCGACGTCAGAGTTCAATTAGTTAGTTAGTTTTGTATCGCTGTTTTATATGCATGCGTTTCAATACATTCTTCTCATCAAACATTTATGTAGATGTCAGATCTGTTTTCATTCCACTTAACTACATTCTCATGAATAACGTGTGATCTATTAGCGACAATGCACAACAATTTCGCAATATAGGACTTGGGGCAATTAAAATTTCATCTACACTACAAAAACGTAACCAGTTTGTATATTATGAAAATGATGAATAGATAGTGAGTCATACTGTAACATACAATTTTATTCTATAATTCGTCTATATAAAACATGTGTGGGTGTGTGTGTTTCATTATTTATGAGCCAATTTTATATCTTGAACTAATAGAAGTAATTTTAAATTGTTTATCTAGCGGAATGTGTGTGTTTTTTTAACATATCATTTCCTATTCTAAACACAAATATAAGATTGATCTCCTAATATCTATAAATTTTATTAAGAACACTGAAATTTTCGTGTTTAGTTAATAAATTCATTGAAATATTTCAAGCAATAATTTTTTGTTTATATTGCATTGCTTTAGTTATGTGTCACAATTGCTTCCTATAGAGTCATACATCAACAACAAAAACAAAACAAAAACTTCGATCATCAGATTTACACATTTCTAATAAGCTTATTTTTTCATTCGTTATTTCTAAATTTATCAAAAAAAAAATTTGCCAAGCGGATCTTAGAAAATCATAGAAATGAAGAATATTGGAAGGGTGTGAGTGTGAAGTTAAAACGTTCTATTTCAAATTATTCTTCTTCGGTTCATCGTTTCTGAAACAACACTAAATAAGAATTACGTTATGGGAACACATATCAGCTGAAGAATTCACAACATTGTGAATGTTTCAAAAAAAAAAAAAAACGAAACTTAATTAACCGTAATAAACGACGGCAATAGAATAAATTGTTTGTATTTCATTATTTGCAAAAATCCAAAGTTGACTTTTTTTTCAAAAAATTTTTTTTTTCAGAGAAGAAGAAATATTATAGATTCTTGGTAAAAGATACATTTCGAATATATATATAGCTCTCTAATCCTGTCACACGCCTAGTATTATGTAGAACAATTACATTTACTCTGACCGAATTACTCTGTCGGAGACAACAACATTGATCTTGCTGAAATGAGAAGACAACAACTCAACATCAAACAAAAAAAACAACTGAAAAACGATGAGCAATGAAGTCTGGAAAGAAAAAACTACGAACGACAGAAAAAATCGTTAAAAAAAAACCCGTTTTCCAAAAAAAAAAAAAAAAACAAAGATGTCTAGGAATTAGGTAAATAATCTGGAAAAGTCTACTCGAAAAGTATAATTCTTTTCGAATTTTTTACACGATGAAAGAAATTATAAGTGATTTGTCACTCTCTCTAAACTATGAGCATTATTTTTTAGCGAACAATTACAAATACAGTGAAACAAAGAGAGTAACAACACTTCTACACGATACACATCGTCAGAAACTGTAACGAACATCAGAAAAGTTTCACCAATAGTTTATTAGAGCTTATAATTTTAACGATTAACAACAACAACAACAACAACAACAACAACAATAACAACAACAACAACAACAACAACAACAACAACAACAACAACAACAACAACGACAGCAGCAGCAACAACAACAACAACAACAACAACAACAACAATACTTACTATAATGATGTCATCTGATTTTTTAATACAATCAAGAAATAATCAATACAAAGAAGTCTTAATGAATGAATCATTAAAATATTCACTATGTATACATATATATATAAAGTATATATATATATATATATATATATATATATATAGCTTGTATCATTTTACAGTGTTAGTTAACAGATACCGACACAGATGTTCTCCAGTCGAAATCCGTACGTCATGATGTTTCGATGACCGATAATCTCAGGCCAGTGAACTCTAATTCCGATTCTCAAAATCGAAATACATTCTTGGAACCAAACTTCGTTTTTTTTTTCTTTCGTCTTTAATTAGTAAATATACTTGTATATAGACAGCGTAGATAAAATGTTCTCCATACATCAATGTGTCATATACGTTTAAAATAGACCGACCAGCTTATTAAAATCATTAAATGAAAATCGTGAGGAGAAAAAAAAGAACGACTGTATCTCAAGCTAGTAACTTTTAGCGAACGTTACTACACTTTTTTCGTTTATGTTCGTCCTCTTCTAGTTGATATTCAGTATGTTCGTTCGTTTCATAAACACACATGGAGAACACCATATTTTTTTTTTTTAGGCAAGAGGCCCCCTTTTTTTTTACTTCTCATGGTTGGAATGGATTGACTAGCAGTTGGTTGGGATGTTTCATAGATTTATTATGTTCATGTTGTTTATAGTTTAGTTTTTCACCAGTGTTTCTAGTCTGTTTTTTATTTTTCTAGTTTGTCGGCTTAAGAAGAAAAAAAAAAGCACACTGTTTCCTGTTCACTATTTAACAATTTCCTTCACCAATGTTTTTTTTTTTTTAAAAGAGATAAGAATTGGTTAAGATGTAATAAAACAACATTACAAAAATGATTGATGTTTAATTGTTTTCTATCAAAGAGAACGCTGAACTATAAAGCGTTCAGAATTTTACACAAATAATCTTACAGTAATGAATATTTTTCAACACGTATATTAGGTATGACATCTGTAATGATAATCTATGAAAACACTAAGAAATCTTTAAATAGCAATAATAATTAGTAAATGACACGATAAATGTGTCATCTACTGAGTGAGTATATCTATTCGCTCATGGCACATCGAATTTTTACAACGTCAATGAGATGTTTTCATAGAGCATTTGTTGCCTAGTAATTAATACAAAGAAACCTTAATGCCCTTATTTACTAGAAAGTTTATTCATAGGCATAAGCGTTTTTTTTTTTTTCTCAACCACTTTTCCATAAATATGGTATAAAGCCACCATCAAAAACTGGCCGTACTTCACAATTACTTCAACGTATTGATTCAAGCATGAATAACAACGCACTTTGATGATTGCAACATAAAGAAAGTCGACGAATAGTTTTATTTACGGATAATTTTAAAGAATTATATTTAAAATTTAAGTTTCTTTAAATTATACTACAATAAATCTAATTAATGTATGACATCTATAATTTAGTGCAACACTTCAAATGAATTATGAACTACTACACCGTAGTCAACATTGTACTGAATATAACTAATTGTTAATGAGTAGTTATAAAAACTATATTATCTTATAACATATTCAAAATCAGTGTAATATAAAATCGTCTAACAGTTGTTGTTATTATCGCGTATTAGTTTACTGTTTATTGTTTCTCATAATATAATTAGTGTTAAAATTGAGTATAAGAAAAGAAAAAAAGACTACAGAATTGTGATAACAAATTTTAGTTTGGTATATATTTTATTGTTGAAATTCGAATAATGCAATAGATGGAAATTACCATGTAATTGTTCAACAATTAAATTAATTATATATTTTTATAAGTAAAGCTAAGGTGACGCTCGAGTGACGGATGAGACGCGAATGTTGAACGTGAGGGGAGGGGCCGCTTCAAATCGTTTTCAATTCGCAGAAATAGGCGGAGTATGTGGATCAATTCGCAAACACAGGATTTTTTTTATTGATACCGATCATCTTCTTAAAAGTTAACGTTGTTATTCCGTGATAAAAATATTTTACATTTTTTCAAAGCGTTATACACTAAATATGGGGATGTTAAGTCAGATAAGAGAGTCAAATTTCTGAAAAGTCAATTTCTTTTCGGTTTTAGTCTCTCTTTAACATGATTAATAGATTGGCCGTTCGGCTTAGTCACAACTATCGTTGTCGACATAGGAAGAATCGAAGTCTTAAAGTAAGCCAATCTTTCTCCAATACACAACGATTGGCGAAGACTTAGCAACGTTCTCAGCACAGCTATTTCGGGATTCTAGGAAGAAAAAAAAAAACAAAGAAATCACTCTCGACAATCATTGAAAATATGAATGAGAAGAAACAAAGGCATACTCTTAACTCATACTCAAATGTACACCCAACCAAAGAAAAAAAGAAAACGCTTTAGGTGAGGATTAAACGACAACGAAACGAATAAACGAAGTAAGTAGAAATACTGACACTGGCCACAATATTTGAAGACGATCTCATCTAAGTATGTGCCTAAATAACTTTTGAACACAGCGATAATCTTCCCGACGGAGTTTATTTAGATAAAAAAAAAAGAAGAAGAAAACGTAGTCAACCTACCACCATATATCAAAAGTGTTACAACCTCGGAATCTGTGCAATCTCACGTGAGAAGTTCAACAACGGGCGTAATATAACGAAGCTCGACATCCCTATGAAGGCATTGAATCTGAAGTGTTTTTTGTTTGTTTGTTTGTTTGTTTGTTTGCTTTCCAATGTTATTTCATTTGAAGTTGAAGCCTCTGCTAAGCAATGAACGAACCACATGTGGCTCTTCATTAGATCGCTTAAATTGTGGTAAACGTTAATCGTAGTTTCACTCCATATATTATTCACCATATATCATCTACACTAAATCAACAAATCATTGCATAATTTTCGGGGTTTCAGAACAATTAAGATGATTTATATTATTATAACAAACACAATTTAGTGTGTTAATGAAGTAATTAATTTAAACAGTTACATAATAAAAAAAAGCTTATGAACTGAATGAAAAAAAAAACTGGCAAAATAAGCGTGATATGTGCATAAAAAAATAGCTAGAGACAAAAAACATTACATCGAAATATATTAGTTTCGACAGCTTAAGTGGTACTTATAACATATCAATAAACTTGAAGACTAAATTACACTTTCTAAAAATGGTGTTGTAATTCATGAATTATATAAAATTCTGACTTACTCAAACATTTGGACGATTTTTACTCACAAATAATAATAATAATAACTCCTACATAATTTTATAGAATTCGTACGTTGATGGCTTGTTAGGTTTTTTTTTTTATCATAGTGCTTAGAAATCCGTGACAGGGATCACTAACGAAATCTTTATCACAATAACTATTGTCGATTAGAAAAATCTTTGCCGACTATAGACTTCGTTTCGTTGACGTTCATTACAAATCATGGATATAATTAGTCTTGACAGGATCACAGTTAAGAGGATCAGAATAAATGTTCTCGATAGTTTTGAAAAAAAAAAAAAAAAAAAAAAAAAACAAGAAATAGATTTTAGGTGTACCAGTGTAGTAGATTTTTTTTTGATATTTTTGAGTTCATTTGTTGTTTATCGTTTTGTATTAAGCACCGTTATGAATATCTTCCTTCTCTGTACACAGAATAGAAATCGTATGAAACCACAGTCGTTTATTGCCAATACGGTTTTTTGATTCATTAAATGTCAATAAAGTCACAAGATTTTTCTTTTTCGTTTTAGAACCCGTTAAATATTTATAGTTATTATATGTGTTTTTTCAAATGATTTGATAAAATTTTGAACAGCAAACTTGCGTCATTGGAATACAGCTGGAAAATTGAAATAAATAATAAACGTCCATAAGCAAGGAAACTTATTGAAATGCACTACCGAGTCTATTTATCGTCGGATTTTCTCAAGCATGTTATATATATATATATATATATATATATATATATATATATATATATATATATATATATATATATATATATATGTATATATATATATATATATATATATAATTCATTCAGGATGAGGAATTCGAAAACAATTAACGAAACGAAGTTCTCTGGTTCTTACATGATATTGAGAACAGAATTCTACGAATTGTAAGCTCTTCTAAGTGAATATGACGAAACAGATTTCAATTACAATAAATTACTGTGATTAGATAGTAGATATAAATGATCCTAGAGAATATTCGCTTAATCTTTATTACGTGTCATTTTAATCGCTCAGTGGGATGCTAACGCAATTGGGTCTCGACATCGTTTCAAAACACCGATGAAATTCTTGTTTTGCTTGAAAAAGAAAGAAAGAAAGAAAGAAAAAAAAAACCGATCTCTATTAAATCAACAAAATTATGGATTCCTCGTACTAAACTATTTAATCGTTTCAAAGCCACAAAACGACTGTTTATGATGCTGATGCTAAACCGATGCGGGTTATAAATTGTTCGGAAAGAAATTGTTCGGAAAAAAGAAATGTTAGGTTGAATTTCACATCGTTATTTCATTCCTATGCGTAATAAAAATGAAATAAAATCGATCCAATTTCGAAGAGGAATTACCATAGGTAATGAAGAAGCGGTCATATACAACAAAGTAGGCGAGAAAAAAAATCGTTGACTCTTCTCCTCTTAACTATCCCTTAGCTATTAGGAATTTCTGAACAGCCTAATACCTCATATGTTGATGCTTTCGCTAAAATAGATTATTTTGTGCATCTCTTCCAATTAGTTTCAAGACACTCATACTACGAGTTGCATACTGAAAACTAAACTGTTGATTTGGAAAAAAATTTTTTTTTTATCACAACTGATCAATTTGTAGTGTGGAATTAAACAGAAACGACGATAATGAGTGAATTTCATAATGACGATGTTTTTAATGGTACGTTATGATTTTTTCTTATCTGATTTCATATCAACTCTATTCATTTCTATACAGGCCTAATTAAATACTGTTAATTGTAGTTCTTTGTAAGTCGGCAAAAATCATATGGAACAATCCTTTTTCTTTTATGAAATCGTAGAAGTTCTATGAGAGGTTAAGCAAATAGTAGAAAACTACCAAAAAGCAAAGTCAGCAAAGAACAAACCACACATATAAATGATTAGCTGGATTTTGTTAAACATACAATTTATTTATTAATGTGAATTCAATCAAGATTTTTATAGTTTAAGAATACACGAGAAAGAGTGCTGCTGCTTAACGAAAGACAATAGATGCCAAGAAATGCGTTTTAACGAAATATTTTTAAACAAAAATTGGATAAATAAGATATTGAGAGCGTCTTAAATAAGAAAACAATAACAGAATTAATATTATTTGGTCGTATAACAAACACTATATTCGAAAAACTATTCGTTCACTTTAATCAAACCTTAAGATAATCATGTAGCGACGAGAATTTTACGAGAGAAAAACTGCCAAGCATTGTAATCAATGCAGAGATTGATAGAGAAAGTTTGTTAGTCATCGGAAACACTCGAAAATCTCATCGTGAATTAATGAAGGATGTTGCAGATGAGGAGTGAGTTTATGTTTTTAATTAAACTGTCCAATTAAACTGTCCGAAACAGCTGAATATAAAAACAAACTATTTTTATTTTTCAGTAAAAGCGATAATTTTGTGCTAGATTATATCGTTCACCGAAAAAAAAAAACTTTCTCTATATTTTCGTGTTCATTTCATAGATGAACAACAAACTACAAAATCAAATCGATAAGAGTAAGAAAGGAAAGTCTCACTAGTAAACAAACGTTCAGTCATCGTCTAATTGACATGTAGACGGCCATTAGAGACGGAGTCACACTGCTGTTCAAAATTAACCCTTCTGGGGCCCGGACAATCCCATAAGTAGAATCATGAAAAACACTTAGTATCATCATGCTTCTCTTTCATTTCATTTCTCCTATTCACATAATCATCTTATTCATTCATTCATATATGAAAACACATCAAACGGCTATATAGACGAAGATAGCCGCACTATCATTTTCGTGGAACGATGACGTTCTAATTTTTTTTTCGTTTTTTTTTTTTTTTGTAATATTTAAAGCGTTTATGTTCTGTAACAGCATGTAATTATAGTACAGTTAAGCCATGAAGTGTTTGGAAAATGTAAACAGGCACCTGAATAGCACTTGGTTGATAAGTGAATAAGTTGGATGGATGATCTTCAACATCGTTTTAATCATACTCAATTTCCCAATATCGATAGAGATAACAGAATTGCATATAACGATTACTGTTACATACAGTAGTAGTAGTGTTTATCATAAAAAAAAATTCATTATTGAAAATAATGTGTCGATGACATCGGTATAAAATCATGTAGCCATCAAAAAAAAGCACAGAATATTGTGTTTAAGATTTTTGCTGATTTGCAAAAAAAAGATTTGTATGTATGTTTCGCTTTCATAGTAATCCGAAATTAATTATAGTAGATAGAATTCTTCGAAAAATTTTCAATATCTTTTTGAAAATAAAGTGGTTTCTTGAAGATATATATTTTTTTTTCGTCTGAAAACGTTCATAACTATTAAATACGGCCTATAGTCAGAAATCAGTTTTTGTGAAATCTACAATACAGATAGGTTTGTTTTCACAAATATGATTTTGAGCGAAATAAAACTGTTTACCTTGATTCTACTAATTTCTTTGGTTTTTTTTGTTGAACAAGAAGTGAAGAGAACGTAATTTGGAATGGACGTAAAAGTAATTTTACTGAGTACTTTCACGAGTACAGAAAATCATCTATCTGACACGCTGATGATTTCGCTTTCTTATTATCGTTTACAAATTTACGATTTTGTTACTGATAACAGTAATCACTGTTTATATCTACATTAAATACAAAAAAAAAAAACTAAGAAACAATTGGAAGCGAACACAAAGTAAACATCATTTTATGTCGTTTTTTACGTTTTGTGAAGATAAACTGCACGCAGAAAGCAAAGAAGAGCATTGTAAAAAGTGGAAAACCTCTATGAAGAATTATATGGAGGAAGAGGATAAACACAAAAAAGAAAGAAAGAGAAAAATCAGTGATACAACGTGTAACAAAAATCGATACGAAAATTAAAAACTTGTGAAACAAGAGAAACTTTTGCTGGCCTTGTATTAGAGCCCATAAGCGGCATACCTCAGCTATATCCATTAGGTAATGTGTTGTCATATAACTAATTAATATTTTATGAAATGAAATTCAAATCTATCTATCATATAGAAAAAGAAAAGTATTATAATATTTAAAACGTCAATAATCTGTAATAGAACACTAAATGTTGTAATGTTGTAATGTTAAAGTTGATGATAAGAATGCTTGGTTAAGAAATTCAACTCCCTACGAAATATATCTATCTCATAATATCAATATTTCGAAAAGAATGAAACTCGTCTTTTCAGCAAATTTCCCGTCAAGATTTCATTACTCCATCTTTATTCGTTTTTTTTTTTTTTTGCTAAAGAAAAATTTTTACGGAAAGGATTTCTGTTTAAAAGCAGTATGTTAGTATTCTAAATAATTTTGTATCGAAGATTTTCGTTCTTGTTTTTCATCGATTTAAAATGATTGCTTAACAGTAATATGATCGTCTACATAATTCTTTATTTTTAAATTATCAATACTTGAGAAGAGGTTCTAGGAAATCAAAAAATACCGCAATATCATTCACATAGGTTTAATCACAAATTGAAAGATGTTCTTGTTTGAAAAAAAAATTGTTTGAAAATCGAACTTTCGCAATACTTTCTGTTTTCAATTTCTTAATAAGAATTTAATGAAAGAATTATCATACAGGGCATATGAGTGTGCATTTTTTATAGCGGAACGACATTAATACTTTACTAAAGACAAGGATATAGAATTCAATTCATAGACTATTTTAAATATGTTTCAAGAGTTTCGTTATTTCATGATAACCGTACATAAAACGATGTATAGCTAAAAAGTCAGACTTTACATAACATCAATTCCGTTCAAGACAGCTGCCCATTTAGCAGCGCTCACTTGCAAGATTCTAGAATTTCGTACATTTAATATATATGTTACACTTTATTTTTACTGCTTTTTTGGAGATCAGATAACGAGTTTGCCTATTTATAGAATGATCACTGGTTATAAACTGTACTTTTTAGTCATTTGTTTGCAAGTTTTCCAACCAATCAACATTCAGTATACTACTATCAACATACAACTACGCACACTGACGTCCGCATGTATTAGTACACTAGGGACAGGAAACCCAGACCCCAAGTTTCCTATTAGCTCAATAAGTGCATGTCGTCGTCGCATCTGGTCCGCCATTTAAGCCCCTATTCCGAATTAGACTCGTATTGCATAGCGTTTTCACTGACCGGATCTAGATCTCTAGACATTTTCAGCCAATGAATTATTTGGAGTATATGATCTAAGTAGTGATAATTTATAAGTCTGCATATATGTATTCATTGGATATTTCACTTTAATCGAAATACTTCACGTTGTATTGTATTTTCTTCTCTCATTAGATTATTCATCTTATTCAACTAATTAAAGTCCAAGTAGGGAAAAAGTTGATGAGAAAAATGAAAATCACAATAGTGACTTAGAGTACAGTTTAAAATAAATAACCATGTTAGGCGAACAAGTGTAGCATATTTGTCTCAATTTCTATTAAGAGACATTGAGAGAAAGAGTTTTTGTTTTATCACAGTTCAAGTTCTCTTATAATAGATCATACTGTTCATTGTTTTGGAAAGAAAACTCGATACAATTTTTGTATATGTAGAGCTTTAGAAAAAGACATTGATCGACTACAGTACTGACGATTAAACGGATAACAGAGGTATGATGCATAAGAGGGAATGTGAACTCTGAAGGAAGACCTTAAAAAGAGGCCAACTACAGTTCATCGTGTAACTCGAAACAACAACTTGAGCAAATCACTAAATGAATCATGATTAGCATTCGGAACTAAGGACGGTGCTGGAAAATCAGCATTACTGGAAAACGATATATGCGTTTACAAGTATATGCGGTTTAACAGCATAATTGAACTCTATTTTCTTTATTCTGAAAGCCCATTAAATAAAACAGCTATTGAGGTTCAATTACATCGAATACTAACGGAATGCGTCTTCTATCTGTAGTTCCGAATCCAACAATTCCAAGAGATTCGCGCATGTATGTGCATTCCGAAAGGATGGAAATACACAATAAGTATGTATGAAACAAATAAAGATTTTAAATCTGCATAGTACCTAAAACAAGTATAAAAAATCATAGAGAAAAAACAACTTGCAACTCCTTCATTTATGTCTACAAAACTTTCCTTAGCAATATCAAATTTGCTATATTATTCAAAATCTCTACAAAAAGATTCGAAATCTCGTGATCAAATTTCTTCGACAATTGTTGCCTGCTAATCGTCGTTGGTTGTTCTAGCGACAAAGAAATTCGATCAACAACACATGAGTTATGCCTTGCTCTCACAAAACATTATGTTCAACTTTCAACGACTGCTGTTTATCAAGGCAGTTTTTTTTTTCAGGAAAAATCAAGATAAGCACTGGTTTACTTTGTTTATCGTCTAGAAATAAAAAAACTTCCAATCGATGAAGAGAAACGTACCTAATTCAAAATCACGACCTCACAATCTTCCGTAGGAAATTGAAATATGGCATTGTCCTAGGGGTTCTTAATTAATACAACCACCTTCAAATAATACTTCCTTAGATATTCAGAATGATAAAGGATAAAATGGTTGGCGTTGATCAATCCCTCAGGGATGCGCCATACATTCGACTTTAACGACGTCGTATAGGTGACTGAATGCATAGCTGTTCTATACAATAATTTCCGTAAGAAATTCGGTGGGCCAGGTCAGTGTTTTTATTCTCCCAGACATTTCTGGTCTCAATTCGCCGACCCCAAAGGGATAGGGGCTTGGTGGACCCTGGCGTGGGACATATATATATATATATATATAAACATATACAATATATATATATATACGATATAGATATATATATAGCAATAAAGTACTGTGCCTAAGACATATATGTCTCAATTTGTTAATGTTATAATTTGTTTTCAGAAGCATCTACATCAAAAGTGAGGAACATGCATCGCATTATATTATTGTAATGACAATAATTAAAGGGTACTAATTATTGCTATCAATGAGACTTGAAGCATTTTTCATTCATATAAGACAAAAATGAAACACTTTTACGATCATGCGGATTGAGTTCAGTGCATAGGTGGCGAAAAGTCATTAAGCTTTTCAGTATTTTTCAACAAGTTTGTTTATTTCTATAAATGAGGTTATTAGAATCTGCAGAAGATTTGCAAAGGCACAGTTAACAAATTTATTTTTTAAACATATTTTTGTTCTACTATGATAAAATTCTAATTTTCTGGAGAAAACAAAACATAACTTACTGGCTTTTTTATTACCATGAATCTTATCTCGAACAACGAAGCCATTGAATAATGGGGATTTCGTCCAGTAGAATACGATGAGTGCTGAATAGATCGTTGATGTTGCACACTTAAGCTTGCATTTCCCAGGAACCATTGTCTCTTAACCTCGGCATTGTTCGATACTTTTATGCTTCTTCTTTAAGCTAACACGAATTTGTCAATACTTATTTATTACAATTTGGCTAATATTTCGATGGCTTCGCCTTCTTCAGATCCGTTTCTCCGCCCATTCTTCACTATAAAGTTAAAGACTGAGCGGAGAAACGGCATTTAAGCTTGCTTTTTTTTTATTCTAACTTTTATGATATTAAGTTTTTAATTTTAGTTCAAATTTTAAAGCAAAATAGTACTATAGAAAAAATATGTGTAGTAGTTATGCTGATGATAAAGCAAAACCTTTTCTATAAATCTTACAAGCTTTAATGGCTTTAAAAAGTTCCAGTTATATATTGACAAATGATCTTCGATGTTCGAAAAATTAGAATGGTAGTGAATTCGTGGGATAGAATAACGTTGTTAAGATGGAAATCTATCGAAATGAAAGACGGAAGTGTTGTGTTCTCAAAGAAGCGACAACATCGCAGTGCACTCGCGTTTGTGAGCACATTCATAATTAGCCACGAAGGCGATATTTTCTTTATCAACTCTGTTGTGGACTTTATTTGAAGGATAAGACCATTACAATTCATTTTTTTAATTAAACTTAATACTTAAATTTTATCACATAATAAGTGCAGTATACATAATTACTGAATCTTCACAGGAGGCAAAATGATAAACACGTTTTCAAAAAAAGATAAATCGTAAATCAAGCATATTGTCTATTCGTTTCTTTCCCTCACCTTCGTCGGCCATGGTGGTGGTTTTCGTCGTACATGGTGACAAGTGCGAATGTCATATTGTAATCTGGGAAACTTTTGCAAGTGTGAATAGAGCTGATTGACTTTAGTTACGAACACATAAACCTATCATATAGGTGGTTGTAGGCGAAGACATTTGTATCCTTTTAGTTTTGACTCTATATTAATCTTTTCGTCCATCTGTCATCTGTTCTTATTATATGACTGGTACTTCGATGTAAATTCTCTTGGATCTCGAAGATGGGATATGTTTCGTGCTTATGCTGCTCTCATTCTTCTGTATTTTGTTATTCCTTGTGTTCATTGAACGCCGATCTACACATATGAGATGGTCTCTGTAATCAGAGAACTATGTAGTTTCACCTGATCTTTTTCGCACCATGAAAAAAAAAAGATGTGTTTTCGTGATGCAGTTCCGATAACAGCAATAATTCTTATGCAGTAACAACGCACTTTTTGATCGAGAAAGCTGATAGGATTGCATTCGCTTCAACGTTGTCAAACACTTTTCATAATCGACAACGGTAAGAACAAGGTGCAAGTGGCGATAGATTCAGATATGCCTGGCCCCGATTTTCATGTGGTCTATGCAACAAAATCACTGTAGGAATCCTGATAGATCTACTGGCTGTGTTTCACCAAACATCTTTGATGTGCGTGTTAGAATAATCCTCGTGAACAGCCTGTAGGGTACACTCAACAAGCTTATCGGTCGATAGTTTCGAATATCCCTCCGGTCAACATTCTTATGAAGGGCAACGGTACGTGCTGTCCTTCACTAACTTGTGGTTTTTTTTGAAGATGAGATGTCATATGGTTTGCGAGAAGTACATGTAGTTTATAGCCTCCATCTCGAAGAAAGACTGCTGCAACATTATCGGGCTCTGAAAAAGCAGCTGTTCCTGCTTTCATATTTTTAATCGCAACTCGTGCCTCAGAGAAAAGGGTTGTTCCTCTCCAGAAGTGATTATAGGATCCGGCACAAAGATTATGGAACGGAAAAAGTTGATGTGAAACTTTTTCGTTTAATGTCATATCATGGCGCGAAGCACTGGCAGTGTCATCTTCGTTCGTATGGGCTAACAACGAGACAGCACAAACGCATAGGTTTTGACAGCTCTTTAGACCAGTCCTTTTTTGTGCTGCATCCAGCAATTTCTTCTGCTTGCACCAATGTAAATTCTCCTGCAAAGATTTTCTGTAGTTGACATTCGTTATCCCTCGTGCTAAGCGTGTTTCAGTTCAATCGAGCCTCATTTTTTTTATCAAGGAATTCCTTGGTGGTGATGGTGATGTGACCAAACTGAGGCGAGTTTGGCCCAAGTTTTATGTCCTTCTACAAGCAGCTCTCAGTACTCGTTCAGATTTTTTTTTAGTTTGCCAATCATGCATAAATAGGATTTCGTTTAAAAGGTTTCCGTCCTATATGGCTCAACTTTTACTCCTTGGTCGAGTAATAGAATTTTTTTCCAGCTTGTCGTATATTCGCACGAAGAAGGCGATGATCAGATCCAGAACAGAATGATTACACCACAGAGTTGTCAAAAAGACACCATTTTCTGTTTGTGAGAATGTGGTCAATCTCCACTTGTATTCTAGCGTTAGGTAACTTTCATGTTTAGCAGTGGTTTTCTTTTTTCTGGAAGCACAAATTCCCATGAAACCGACGTGCCGTAGATACTAAATGAGCAAGACGGTTTCCGTTCTCATATCTTTCTTCTATTCTAAAATTTTCTGTGCTTTATTTGCTTTCATCTACTTTTTCTAATTTCATATTGAAGTTTCGGTCAACAAATTTACAGTAATTATCACTTATCACTGCGGATTTTTCCCCCCAACTCATAATAAAAAACAGCGAAATCGTTTTAATTTGTTTCACCGGTTGGTAGGTAGCAATTGATTATACTGCTCCTCTTATGACGCGTGGATTAAAGACGGAGGATGGCCAGTCGAGGAGAAAGATCGTGAGAATCGAAAAAAAAAGTTTTCAATATAGGGGTGGACGACAAAACCTACGCAAACGACATTTAGAAAGAGGTTCTTCTACGGATGACACCCCATTTATTTGACGCATATCGCTCTTCTTGCTTTCTGTCTACTATAGAGCAATCATATGGAATTTAATGCAACCTATGGGTGGCTTTAATAATAGCGTTTAGATTCTAAGGGAACTATTCAGCCATTATACGTACAGAATAAGAAACAGTCTCCATGGCGTTTCTCTGCAGTGTTCGTTTGATCCGGTTCCAGAGACGTTCTGCGCAACCGAGATTTAATCGCCTTTCACCGGTTGTTTCAGCGTCTGAATTCATAGACGGATAAATTAAACCGCTTTCAACTAAACATTCTCAAACGACTTTATCAAATTCATATGACAGGTGACCATTCTTTGGAAAAAAAATAATAATTGTAGGCTTAAAATTGAGTGCACTTTTCTACATTCATTGTCACCGCATTTAATATGATCAACTTTTCTCACATTAATGAACAATGTTGTGCAATGAAGAGTCTTTTCTGAGAGCAGGATATAGAATCCATATTACATTATCTCAGTGTGCAGGGTACTGAGTTTGGACCATTGCTGGTTGGGCAGCTTACTTCCTTAGATTCCTGACTTAACTTCGATAAGACGTTTTCAGGTCTTCACCAAAATGTTGATACGGCAGCGATTCTCTCATAACAATCGTCCTACTAATTGATCAGCACAACATGCTTAGCCGAATATAAGTATGGAATTAGAAACAAAAAATGACCAAGCGTTCGAGGATGATGTAGTATCCAAACTCTCTTTTTTTCACAATGATGTCAACAATCATTATTAACTGCCTAATTTTTTTCTCTTTTTTCTCTCTTTCCGTATATATATATATATATATATATATATATATATATACCACAGCAATCTGATTCGCCTTGGAAATGTACTTTGGGCTTCGTTATTGAAATTTTTTCCCAAGGGAGTCATAGATAAAGCGGAAGCCGAATTTTGTCCCAACCTCACGTGAAATCACCACCGCAATATAAGCACTAGGGAGAAACTCACAACATTCGTTAGTTAACTGTCGGATTAAACGATTTCTTTGTTCATAAACTCTACAGCTATGGCTGAGCCATTCTAGAATAAGGTAAAACTGATATATCCGACATATCGATGAATTTTGTAATGATTATCTGTTTATGATTTTAGTAGGTTCAGAAAATAAAAGGGAAACAAAGCTTTTAAAATAGGAAAGGGGTCATTTTTATCATGTTTTTATAGCAATTTTTATCTTGAGAAAGATTATTAACTGGGCGTTTCTTTATTCTTTTTCATTAAATTATTACCTAGATTTCTAACATGTAGCAGTTTTAATTTGTTCAACAATTATAACGTTTGAAGCCTATTATTTCTATGTATCTAATCCATATATTTCGAGTTCTGCGCAATCTCTTATTAAGAAAACAAAACGAATAACAATTTCAGTTAAGAATTTCGTAGAAACTGCTTAACACTTTGAGATTTTATCAATGCTCAGGTTTTCTTAGAGTCATTTGCACTTTCTAGGTTTAGTAAAGTATAGTAAGTGGTATCATACATAAAATTTATCAATTTTGTGCAATAGAGCAAACCAACTTCTATAAATATGTCATGTAATTTCTATAGTCTTATAGTAATCTTAAAAAAATCGTATGGTGGCAAAACACTAAAAAACCATAATGACGCTAATTAGGTGTAGTCGTCCATGTGTTAAGGTTAAAATCGTTCAACAATGCACTCTCACACTGAACTGATGTGAGTATTTATTATTTATTTTGGATTAAATCCTTTGATCTGAAGCTATTTATTGAAGACATTAAATGTACATCGAATAACAAAAATATTTAAGCGTATTTTATTAATTTGTTATGAGAACATTATATGCCAACCACTAAGAAATCTGGACTTTTGCGATGACGAAGTAGAAATAAGTTGGGATAACCTGAATTGAATGCAATTTCATAATTCATCATCTGACTCGATGGCGCATCAGTGAAGTTTTTCATTGTTCTTTCGCTCTCCAGAGTTCCATAAATGTTTGCTATGCGTCTCTCATTTATTTTATTGCAGTTTTTGGTTGAATCTACAGCCAGTATATAAGCAACCCATATGCGCACACATAATTATTTCTTGTAATTGAAATACTTAAGTGAAGCCGATTAAAAGAGAGTTTGAATGCTCCATTCTTTGAGTCAATCTTTGTCCCAAGGCAAGTATACGATAGGGTTTTTGACCTTAAACCCATTTCGCAAAATTTCACATACCTCACGACTAACTGAGTGGACGTCTTTCAAATTCAAAATTTTAATTAATTTCAGGTTCACGATAAAACTAATGCATGCCGGAAATTTACGAAAAACTTCACCCTTCACACGTGCAGCCAACGTAATATTCGGATTCTATATGGTGCTCTCAGAAAAGACTCTTCATTACACAACATTGTTCATTAATGTGAGAAAAGTTGTTCATATTCAATGCCGGTGCGATGAATGTAGGTAGAAAAGTGCACTCAATTTTAAGCCTCCAAATATTTTTTTTTCAAATAATGGTGACCTGTCATGTGAATTTGATAAAGTCGTTTGAGAATATTGTCATTCAAAACGGTTTAATTCATTTCTATTCTTATGAAATAGATTTACGCTATGAAGGTTCTGCCGTAAGGCAGTGAGTGACGAACTCGATGCAAATAATCAGTGATTAGATCGGTTGGAGAACCCAATGAAACAGCAGACTATATTTTTTTTTGAATAACCTAAATGAAAACATTACCTGAAGTCGGTCGTATAAGCAAATAAAATTCAATGCACGACCAGTCAAACGGTTAAGGGAACTTATTTTCCTTCATCAGCTTGGTCATACCGGAATATTAGCGTGAAAAACTGTTAAAAAAAAAACTTAAATTATATTACTAGGAGGAATTTCTTTGAACTACTTATTCGATTTATATGAACATTAATTTAAATTCATAATTGCATGCTCTTCATAGCAACTGGTGATTGTGAATATCACAATTGGAGAATTCCTTGCAAAATCCTTTGATTACATGTTTTCCTCTAAACCAACGGTAGTTGAAAAATTCCTCTTTAGAAGTATCCACTTAATTCTAATGAAAAACGCGAAAGACATCTTATAAACTACTTTTGTTCTAAATCTGCCATTTTTTGTGTGCAATAAGCCACTTTATAGTTGTAGATATCGCACCTCACAAAATCAGGGTTTTTTGAAGAAGAAATAAGCTATGTACCACTTGTAATTCTGTGAAAATCTGCCCAACGTTTAGGAAATTACAGAGTATTTTGTGTATTCATAAATAAACGTCGTAGAATACGGGTTTGTAGAAGTTCACCAACACGACATTTTTACTTCATCAATAGCCTGCATACTTAACACATGTCTAGAATTCGAAGGCTAGCCCCAAACTGTTCGAATACCAAAAGGCTTAGTCTTCATCTGCTCTCATAATAAAAGTGATTGTATCAATGAAGAATCTTTTGCTTCAACCTGTGATATTCAGATTGCTGAAAGGCTCTGAATTGCTTCAAAAAACGGTAACGATAATTTTCTAGACATGGTATGACTAGTGGGGAAAATTAAGTGATCGGATTAATTGTAAGCAATCTAGTGCTATGCATAACGGTGTCGTATCTTATTATAGATATCCTATTTGGTGCGTAAAACCTTAGCCAATCCAATATTACATAATAGTGTATGTGCTATTTTAGATATCCTAATTGCTGCGTGAATCCCAAATGTTGAATTAGAATTACATACTTTTTCAGCATATAATTGTCACTTTTCTTATTGTTCAGAAATAATATCAACGTCGGTCTGATGGCAATAACGAAACGAACTATCACTGAACTGAATCTTTACCATATTGTGAATTCCTTCAAATAGAAAACTAAGAATTATATAATAATTTCCAAGACCGACTGTCCTTTAACCTCAGCATTGTTGAATATTGGTTAGTTTTTTCCTTCTTCAAACGAACACGCGGTTGTTAAATAATTTTTATTTAAAATATATTTCGGCTGACGTTTCGGCGTAATCGCCTTCTTCAGAACCTGTAAAGATCAATTGAAAGCGTCTACCAAATTAAACACCTAGAAAACCAAACAGAGAATTTCAAAACCTATATTCTAATTTTTACTAAATATTGAACCTAGTTTTCTAATTAGTTAATTAAATTTCTAATTTGAAAATTTCGCGCACTTTAGCAGTAGATTCCATTCACGCTATCACCACGCACAGATTCTCTCGAGAAATGGAAGAGTACCGGACAAACGGTGAGTACTTTAGATCTACTACTGCTATTATTATTATTACTATTATTTTATATTATTATAATTATTTATTATTATACGATTGGGATCTAGGTTTTGAAATTCTCTGCTTGGTTTTTTAGGTGTTTGATTTGGTAGACGCTTTAAATCGACGTTTACAGGCTCTGAAGAAGGCGACTACGCCGAAATGTCAGCCGAAATATATTTTAAATAAAAATTATTTAACAACTTCGTGTTAGTTTAAAGAGGAAAAAACTAACCAGTAAGAATCATATTTTTATAATAGTTTATGACCACCATCTTTTCGCGATACTCACTTAAATGTTTGTCGGAATTTTCGTGAGTTCACTAAAAGTTTCAGAATACTGTCAATTTCAAGTTCATCTACCGCATAATAAGTAACTTCTAAGAAGTAATGTTATAGAATTAAAGTTTATGTTTTGTGTTACAACAATTAAATAAAAATATCACTTGAGATTTCACTTAAGTTTCTTAATCATAGATTCTTTCCATATATTCAATTATAAAGGAGACTTAATTACAAGTCGCATCCAATAATACTAACTGCAAATTTGCCTGTTCTTATGAAGCTTCTCAATAAATACACTAAAAACGACGACGATTAAATTCAAAGAAAAAATTAGTTGTCTTAAGCCAATTGCAATTTTATGCAACTTCATATTGTTAGAATTTCATAAAGTGCAATCTATTCTATTCATCCTTATTGCTTTAAACAATAAAGCTGATAAAAGCAATAAAGCGCTAAATGAAGCCTCAAGCAGTTTTTTTTTGTTTTTTTTTTTCACTTTTAATTTAATGAAAATTAAAAATTAAATACTATGAGTTTCGTTTTGCTTTTTTTAGTCATTACAGCCTCAGATAATATGAGGAAGTTGAAAAAAAATCTTAGACGAAGTGATGAAATTTAAAAAAAAAGTCGAGCTGTTCTTACGGCCCTAGACTACTGATAATTAAATTTTTTCTATTAGTAAACTTGCCAGGAACATAACAGTAACGGACGTGTCAGTCAACGTTTTTATTTTCTCAAAGTATTTTGGCAAAAATTTGCCGCGCACGAAATGATGTAAAGCTTCGTTAGCTCTGATCCGGTAATCAAAACAACGACCTACGTGTTTTTTGCAACGACACCTTTCCATGGAAACAACTATGATTCGGAGCTTTTCTCCCAGCGATATTACAATATCACGAGAACTCATTTTCGCGAATCTGAAGCTGAGGAGAATAAATGCTTTTTTTAATGTTATTGTGGTGTTATATTTGGTGGTGTGCACATTCGAACAACGTGCTAAATAAACATCAGTGGAAAATAAAGCAAAAAAATAAAAATAAAAACCATAAAGCATAACAATAGTCTTTTAAATCTTTGCATATTTCATCTGAAAAAAATAACGAAAAAAAAAGCGCGCCTTCATGACACAAGAAGTGGAGCTAAATGTGTCTTGGTTTCGTATAACCTCAGAAATTTGTTCAATCTTAGATGTTAAAAATGACGAATAAGGTTAATACTGTCGAGAAATAATCGTAATCGTTTACCTTCAATTGATTTCGATAATGTGATTTTTCTTAAATTTCCTCTTTTCTCATAGTCATCTTCTCACTTTTATTAACTACTGGAATTATTATTGTATTTTAATCGGATCGGAAATAAATTTATAAAAATCATTTAAACAACCGACTACATTAGATGAATTCTCTGTGACAAACACTATCACTTTTTTACTGTGATGCGGTAACGTTCAATGCTTATCTATAATGAAGTTTGGAATTTCATCTACAATACCTATCTGTTTAGCTATTTAACTGTATATTCTTTTACTAAGTGAGCAAATAAAAGTGTAAAAAATCTACTTCACTGCTCAACTTGTTTTTAGGAACGGCGAAACAATGAGAGTAAGGTATTCGAAAATCTGTTAACAAGCAAAGCGCAACAAAATGATAAATGCAAAATGATGGTATTATCAGCATTCTGTTCATTCATCTTAAAAACGGAGTGGAAAATCTGCCTATATATGAAGGCGAGTAGAGGGAAGTAGTACATTATGTGCTATACTAAGAAATGTGGGTGATTATTTTAGGTTGGATAACAGAAATAGTTTTGGCATGGGATTCATCTTTTAACGATGTGCATTCGTTAGAACAATGAGGCATAATCCTTCTCTCTCAGTATTTTCCCTGAAGGTTTTAGCTTTTGAAGTTTTCGAAAAGTGGAATATATCAAAGAAATGTTTTAGAAAATTTCACGACTTTATTTTTCAATACGCGATATTCTTTTAATTTTACACTTATATATGCCTTCAACATGGATTTTACTAACTACATTTATTGATTGAGATACGAATAAGATGAGAATTACGACAAAGATAGCGCTATCAATGAATATGTTAGATGGAAGGGATTCATTTTTTAGGCCATAATATGTAATCTCTTCCATCCTCCACCTTTAGGAGCTGTAAAACACAATAAAACATCCTTTAACATATTTGAATTTTCAAAAAATTAGTGAAAAATAGTTTCACGTAACAAAGTGGAATACAGTGTATTACACAGGTTACTGTGCTTATATAGAATGGTTTTTTTTCTCCATATATTTTTACTTTACATTTTTCCTAAACTACTTATCACTACGATTCCAAAACACATGCAAGTTTTTCCTTTCAAATATTTGAAATTCCTCCATCTCAAATACGGGAAAAAAATAAAGTAGAATTCATTACAGATGCTTGTCAAAATAGATCGAACTAGAGAAGGTTGTCAAAATACAATACCGCTTTTCATGCTTTTTGTTCTTCTTCGAAATTTTGTTCTTTTTTAGGGGTGAGATATCTGTGATTAGCTTTGAAGGACCCTGTACGAATGAAGAAATTTGCGTTGGATAGCAGGCAGATTTTTTTATGAATGGTTTTTTTGTGTAAATATCTAAAAAAAGAATCGCCTCATGTTTTTTTACAATATATTCTCGTTCATCATCTATAGATTTATTAATACAATAAAACAGTGAATGAAATAACTGTGGATTATAGCTTAGAAAAAAGTGTAGTAATAAAGGTTATTCTTTTTTCATTATTTTCTCACGATATTTGCTAACCATCGAACTCGTTTTCACGCTAAATGGCAAGTCTGTCAACTGCAGGAAATGAATTGTCGCAGAACTGCAAGTGCTTGGAGAATAGATGAATTCGCGTGGAATTACAATGAAAGAGCAAATAGGAGAATGCTTTAAACAAACCAAAGCATTGCTGCTTAAAGCTAAAGGAATGTGAGCGAATACAAACATTGTAGCGAGGGTTTTCGCCAATGACGAAATGGGTCTGAAAAAAGAAAACTCGGCTTTGTTTACTAATTTTGTCGAAATACGTTGTCCTATTTTCATTAAGGCTTCTCCAATACCATTCGAAACCCACTTTGAAAAACCGCCTACCAATTTATTTAAATCTCTCCAAAAATATCAATAAAGTATATGTATATATATATATATATATATACAACATTAAGCTGCTGAATATTTATGGCTCTATTTGTAAAACTACATAAAAATCACCTTATCCTATCAAGTTTGTTTTATCAAGAAAACTTTTAGAAAATTTATTTTTCTATTTATAAAAATACCAAATAAAATCTCATCAGTCTTACCATTTTTTCATATTATGGAGGCCATACTTGCCATATTAACGAAATCACATGCGCTGTTTAAACTATCCATACTTATAGAATTGTATAGAACTTCATGCAACAGAGCATTGAAATAAAGAAGTCTAAATGCACCTTGCAGGTGCCTCTTACATAATTCCGAATGAGATTCGCGTTGCTTTTTGTTTTCTATTGGCTTCTATTTCTCTGATGGTTTGCTGCTTCATCGCAGCAAGGATAATTCATTGGTGCTAGACTACGATTCAGAAAACTGATTATGTTCATCTCCACCTTCATCTCAACCAAGGTCATTCAAGCTTAGAAAAACATTCACCTTGGTCATTCGAAAGCCCTGAAAACCTATGTCATGAGAATGATTATTCTTTTCGTTAAAAACATGAAGCATAAAGTGTGTGGTACACGCAAGCTGAGTACACAAAGAAGCTCTCGCTTACGACAGGAACGAATGTAGATTTTCTTGATGCCCTTTCTAGCTCTTCGGTAAATAACGAGATTACACCTAATTTAGATGGTGATTAATTTTCGTCTATGATCGTTTTCCACAGTGAGTGAAAAACTTCCATGAAAGTCCGAAAGCTGGAAGAGAGTGCACGATCACAAAGTCGCTCTTGTCATCTTAGTCGAATTCAATTTTTAGTTTTGTCCAGGTAATACTTCCATTTCAAACACTTCTCAAATTCAGAATGCTGGCGCACAGTTGAAAGGACAGCAACACTATCGGCTCTACAATGACGATACTAAAAATTTAAAGAATGAAAACGACCAATAATTTTTTCATGTTAAACGCAAGCACGACGTTTAAGCTGCTTCTTTTAAATGTTACTGTTTTCAGATGCTACAGATATCCCGTATTCAGATGAAATGTATCTGGGAATAGAAAATGCCTCAAACATTTGCATAGTAAGCTAAAAAAAACGGTTGTCTAAAATTACAAAAACGTGAAGAAAAAAATGCACACAACAGAATAAATAGAACAAAAGAGAAGAAATGCTCCATTAACACGAAAAAAAGTGCAGAAGCGGCTAGATCCCATAAATATTGTAATGATAAGATTGCCTCCTAAATTAAATGCTTCAAAAATGGAATGACTACTGTGGCATTTATTGTAGAATTGTTGTGCAAAATTGAAATGTCGTTGAACTAAGAATTGAGATATTGATAATGATATATGTAACATAAGTGCTAACCAGGGTCCCACAGTGTGGGTGCTCTTATCAGAAAATGATGAATTATGAAAAAGCCCTTTCGGTGTTAGGAGAATAGCATCTTTTAGAACGAGCAATACTTTGGTAATCGTGATCTAAGTCATGTTCAAGCCTTTGCCCTTAACTAGGCCTTAGCCTAAACCCATAAACTGAAACCTATACCCACAAGCCTAAGATTAGACCTAAGCCTAAGCCTATAAACCTAAGCCAATAAGCTTAAGCCTACAAGCTTAGGCCTAAGAAAATGTGTCTTACCCTAGGGCTATATCCAAGCACAAAACGATCAATTCTGTTCTATTCGCCTATCATGTTCTCAATTCCTGAAGTACGATAACTATTGAATGACTACCTGGAGTTGAAAAAAACCCATTATTTTCTATGTCGAGTTATAAAACTGCAGTTTATCGAGTAGTTTACTTAATCATTTGTTTATTAATTTATTTCTTAGTCTATTTAATTTCCACTCAAGATGATAGACCACTGTTATTTTACGAGATGGGTGTACATAAAACATAGCGACATGTATCTTTCATACATCTTGTTAAACCGATTACCAAATGCTGACCACAACGTAATTATATGGCGAATGAGTTCATTTTGCGTCACATAAAATTTTGTAATTTTTTAAAAAGTGTACGAGAATAGATAGAAGAGCCCAAAACATGCTTACGAAACAAAAACTACCGGAAGAATAAACAAAACACATAGAAAAGCGTGATTATTCACAAAAAACTACAATAAGAGGATAGATCCATTTGTTTGATATTTCATTTATTCATTGATGTTATCAATAACGGAATCACCGTCACTAGCAATTGGTGTTTGGGTGATATAAATGCACTCCTCCTTAAAGTTAACTAACGGACATCGTAGAGGTGATTGAATTCATATGTGGCCTATACAATTACTAGCAGCGCCAGCCGATGTGTCAACGCAGTGTTTTTATCCTCTCACTCAATTATGGTATGAATTTGCCGGCCCCAGAGGGATGGAAGGCTTGGTGAGCCCGAGGCACGGGATCAAATCCAGTGTGTATTGCAGGTTATCCCTAACCACTGCTCTACATGGGCGCCATAAAAGCCAACTAACAGTGTGAATAAACCCGAATTTACAGTTTTGCAGTCTCATTTCTTATTTTGTTGCCGCTTTCTTTTTTGCGTCTTGCGGAAAAGCAAATCTTGTACGACGGAGGAGATGGCTTCGTCCTGTGTGGAATATTGGAATGATAGGGAAATCGGTTAAACAAAACTTTCGATGCAACATAAGAATTTTTAAGTCAAAGAAAATTACTTCGACGAGTTCAAGTGAGAGATTTCAGTGATACGACAGATAAGTTATTGTCATTGGATCTCACTTTGTTATATTTTAAGATCATTTTTGAATTTGTTACTAAGTTTCACTTTGTTTTTATGCATTAGGTTATTTTCAATCAGCTCCGTATTCTCCAAGATCGCTTGAATGCCAGTCAACGTCACCAAAGCTTTCAGTTAGGAGTGAAGATAGAACTCCAAAAAGTCCATGTGAGAAATTGCAGTGACATTAAAAATGATTCATTAGTACTATTGAATACGTAGTTGGAGCCGTAGATCTACTCCGCATTAACTCTATTACCAGTCAACATCACCAACGCCTTTAATTAGGAGTGAAGATAGATCTCTTTGAAGTCCATGTGAGAGAGTTCAATGATATGACCAATGAGTCATTGCCATTGGTTTTCACTTTGTTTTATTCATTACGTTATTTGTATTCAGAGTCATATTTTCCGACTTCACCGGAAGCCAAGTCAACATCTCCACCACTTTCTACTACAAGTGGAGATGTCAGTCCAAGAAGTCCAGGTGAAGAATTTCAATGATACGACAAATAAGATATTATCATTCATCACTTTTGTATTATAATTGGATCATACAGAGCAAAAATGCATAAAAATACTTTGTAATGTGCCGTCAGTATTTTTGTCTTCCTAGCCAAGTTTAGTAGCAATTTCCGTTCCTCGAAGAGATATGAAGCTGTACAGTCCTTAGGCTTAGTATCGAGTCCAACATCGCATGTGTCGTGTGTGTCAGCTCGAACCACTATGCTATACGTACTTAACATTACTGAAACGAATTTCAGTGTTCTTTTTTTCATGTTCTGGTTTTACGCTGGTTTTTACGTTAAATTTTGGTATTGATTCGATCAATTAAGATTACAGTCACCAAAGTGTTGCTCGTTCTAAAAGATGCTACCTACCATATTTTGCTGACTACCGATAAGATAATTTGGCTTTAAGGAGAACTTCTGCTTGAATGCACAAACCCGAAACAGTTCGGCGAAATACTATTAGTTGATGTTTTGAATCTCATTGTGTTCAAAATGAGCAGATTCCTAAAAGAGGAAGATTTTGTTCTTTACTATTTCTAAACCTATGTCATGATACCTATTTTGAATGCTATTGCCCTCATAAAATTTTTATCAAAACAAACAATCCATTTTCTCCGTCGCTGCTTAAAACACTAAGTCGTACCGAATTTCATCACACGAAAACGACTTCACGAAATATGCGGTCAACCAAACGACTACCAAGTATTGGACATCGAAATACGATTAATTCGGAAGTGTCACCGACTGAAGGAAGGCGAGATGTTCGCTAAGCTGAAGAAGTGCAGCCTCAAAGAAGAACATTTTGCTCAATATTTGGAGGATCGCTTATGAAGGAGAATAGTGGGCTCTCAAGAAGGCGAAACCGCCGAGATGTCTGCAAACGTGTAATAAATAAGTAATATTTTAACGACCTCGTGTTGTCTTAAAGAAGTTTGCAATTAATCTCTTAAGTCGTTCAGATCTAAGCATAGAGATCCGTCCACATCGTAAAGGCGTGATTCCTTGGTGTATATTTTAGAACTATTTTTCGGAATTGTAACTCTTTGATTGAAATCTAGCATTATAATGGTGATGTTAAATGCTATCCTTAATCATTATGGTAATGATTTCTTTACTATGTGGCTGAAAATTCACCACTTCATGTTTTTGCACGTAAATTTACCACTATTTCCATTCTTTGAATGTTCTGCTGTAATAACGTACTCAACCTTCCAACCCGCACTGAAATTTTCATAAATACCCTCCTCTCAATATTCGTAGATTCTGACGCCGCCGGTTTTGCCGTAATCATAGTCCACCTTGCACCTTAAAGTCTCGACCCAAACCACGAAACGCGGTCAAGCGACACGGTAACGCCTGTTTAAATTTTGGCGCAAGTCAACGGCGTGGAGTCGTCTTGAAGCAGAAAAGAAGAAGGCTCTTGGGCAAACAATTGCGAAATCAGGAAGGTTGATGTAATGCAAACCAGTAGAGCGGATGCCACTGGACTTCACTTATTAGCTGCTCAAAGAAATTGAACTGAGTCACAACGGTGGATAACACGTCAGTCATTAATGTTTTATCCCACAGAGTGCGTTATAAGCAAAATGTGCATGAGTATGTTTATAGTATAGTTATTATAGAGGCTTTTAAAGCAAATCTTGTACATATCTCCTAGTTTTCGCCAACATCTTCCTTCAATTCTTAATTACTATGCTTTACGAAGGATATTTTAAATTTTACAATTTATACCAAAAGCCCTTTTTGGCGAATTCCCACTTAAGAAAATGTTGAGAGTTTTGTGGCTGTTCAACGATTTTCACCTTTGCAACCACAAGTAGTCACGCAACGCCGCAACGCACCGTTTAGAAGCCGACGCCAAAAAACGACTTAGGAAAACCCGTGTAACATCTAGATTCAACACGATAACCTCGAAAGCAAACCACACTCACCAAATTGCCATAGTAACAATGATATACTAACAATATCAAAGTCAACTCTAGCAGAATCTTACCCATTCCTGAATTAATAAAATGTAAATAGCGTGCAATGTATAACACTAACAAACTATTTTTTATTTCACAAACACATAACATAACATGCAAGCTAGAATTATCGATCGAAATAAGCTTCATTACCTACCGAAACCGTAGATAGTGCGTCCTTGGTGTTTGAGAGCATAGACAATACCTATGGCAGTGACGGTCTTCCTTTTCGCGTGCTCACAATAGGTTATGCATATCTGATCACTTTCTCGAAGAAGACTTTCAATACTCCACGAGTTTCCTCATAGATCAGTCCTAAAATGCGTTTCACACGACCACGACGAGCCAAATGGCGAATTGTAGGCTTGGTAATTTTTTGGGTATTGCCCTTCAGCACTTTACCATGGCTCTTAGCTCCTCCTTGGCCGACACCTTTGCTTCCTTTTCCGCGTCCAGACATGTTGACAACCGAACAGGGTAACACACACGAACGATATGACGGCCGCTGAACGAGCACATCTTATATACCCGTGTCTCGCTTACGCAAGCTGTGACACCAGGTCCCGATATAATGAATATCAAGCACCGCCCCCACGCTAGCGAGTAGTTAAGGAGGCCGTAGAGACAATTGAATCACACTCGCCCGCGAAGCGCTGGCAACATGGCTCGCAAGAAGAAGACAGCTCGCATGTCGACCGGGCAAAAGAAGGGTCCACCACCCGAACCACTTAGGACCAGAAGAAGCACAAAGAAGCGAAGCCAGTGAGCTGCACGGTTTAACTTTGTTGACGGTATGAGTTTCTGCTTTCTTGGTAATTCCACTTTTTTGAATAACCTTTTAATCACCCATTGTATGTTATTTATGGCGTATGATTCTGTATAGTACTTTGTGTTCTTGTCTATGTTGATGAGCTCGCTACTCAGCACTTACTGTTGATGTTAAAATAATTTTTATTTCAGACTTTTTGTTTTCTGCTGTGAAGATTGAGAGAATTATGTATTGTTCTATTTGATAAGTTAATTGCAGTAAAAATTATTATTTTTAGATAAGCATATATGTCGTGTCCAACTACAGACTAGAAAACGATATAGATAAGCTGGGAGACTTTGTAATGCGCATATATCAAGATATTGTGGTGAGTGTGTTAAGAATTCAAATCTATCGAGTGATGAATATTTTTAAGAAATCAACGTAAAGGAGGAATCACTTAACTTGGATTCTCGGCAAACAGCTATTTCTAATGCTCTTTGTTTGTATAAAACAACACCTGGATGGGAAACTTAGAGCCAAACCAATTACTTCACTAGGCACGCGTAGGATACAAAAGTAAAGCGGAGGAGAGCTTGAAATCAAAGTCGCTATTCTTGTACATAAAGCTAATACATCAGTGCCTAAAATTTTTAGATCATTTTTAATAAATTCAAAAGCCCAAAGATGAACGGCAAGGTTGAATGCCTTACTATCATGTGTACCTCGCCCTATAACTCAGATTGATTTTTTGTTATGAAGCAGGCGCATTCCTAGTCCAACTCTGCGCGGCTCGTCTTTTTTCGACTGGAAACCATGCAAAAAACGTAAATATTTAAAGAAGCAATCTTCAGTGTTACTGAAATTTATGTTTTAAGTCTCTTTTTATTAGGTTTTGAAGGTGCTTGGCTAAATAGATCGCGTATCAGTATAACCCATTCCAGGCTCTGAAGTAGACCAATCCGGCAGAACGTCAGCTATTATTGAGTATTTATTGCATTAACGACCTCGTGTGTGCTTAAAAATGTTAATATATTGATCATTTGCGAGATCAGTAAAAGTAGGTTGCTGGGAATATATATATATATATATATATTTTATTTTTACACAACGCATGAATCACATATGTTAGATCAGTTCTCTCATATGCATCATACACAAACGTCTTTAAATTTTCGTGTAGGTTCTGTTGTTGCTTGAGTATTTCTGGGTCTTCTGAATGTTCTTGAATACTGGTCGAGTCGATTCTACCTCGTATCCTGAGATAGACATGGTAGGGCATTCCCTGTTTTTCATCACAGACAGTTATCTGTTTACTACAGATTGGAGGGAGCTATCTTTTCCCAAATAAGTCTAGCAACAGTTTCCCGACCTCGGACGTTTGGAAAACTCGGTGAGCCTACGGTGGGAACCAACCAACACTTTTGTTCGTAATGAACGGCATCGCCACCACTGGGTAGCCCGCTACGAGATCACTACACCAACCAACTTTTTCCTTAAAACAAGAATGACAAATGACAGAGGAGTTAACAGTCATGCATATAGATAGTGTGTGCGTTGTCCTTAATAAATCGGAGATAAGTGTGGTCAAAGAAAAGAGGAAGAAAATGATTTTTAAAAGATATTCGCAATCCTGTCTTATTCAACACATAGCGTGCCATGCTGTTTTTTCTACAACTAGCGATAATTTTTCGAGCGCTAAAATATTTAAGGATTTAAAAGTTACAGACTTATAAAAAAGATATTATTAACTTTTACTAACTGCCTATTTTTTTCGGTAGTGGTATTAATCGAAATGTCACTGCGTTGATGCTGAGATATTAGCAAGGTTTGCTAATATCAAATTTTCTTGGCGTTTTTCTATGTTGTGAAGAAAGTGCGAGAGCGAGGACTCAATTTCCTTCAATCTGTAATATCTGTGATGGCCTAGTATGGCAAATCATATAATTCGTGTAGCTTTAAGCTTATTGGTTTATCTTCACTTTCAATGCATAATGTCATGATTCATTAAATGTGTTTAGATAAACACTGTGAATAACTCGTTAAGTTGCAAATTCATCTATGATGCAATAGTTATTTGTGACGCATTTAAGAAGTAATACCTAGATTGTTTAAGTTTATAT
>NW_028294081.1:0-33185 GCF_964341445.2 Mesoplodon mirus | reverse complement strand
AATGCTAGCCCATGACGATCGGCTAACATGGACGTGTAATGTCTAACAATAGTGATAGTAAACCAAGATCACCCTAACGAATCGACATATTGTGCTACTCTGTAGCTTGTCTAAGGGTTAACTTTTTAATTAAAAAAAATCTTAGTAGCATGCAGTAACATTCCTTGATAGATCTACCCCTTTGCAAATGCTCAATGCTAGCCCATGACGATCGGCTAACATGGACGTGTAATGTCTAACAATAGTGAATAGTAAACCAAGATCACCCTAACGAATCGACATATTGTGCTACTCTGTAGCTTGTCTAAGGGTTAACTTTTTTAATTAAAAAAATCTTAGTAGCATGCAGTAACATTCCTTGATAGATCTACCCCTTTGCAAATGCGCAATGCTAGCCCATGGCGATCGGCTAACATGGACGTGTAATGTCTAAGCATAGTGAATAGTAAACCGTGATCAGCGTAACAAATCGACATATTCTGCTACTCTGTAGCTTGTTCTAAGGGTTAACTTTTAATTAAAAAAATCTTAGTAGCATGCAGTAACATTCCTTGATAGATCTACCCCTTTGCAAATGCGCAATGCTAGCCCATGAAGATCGGCTAACATGGACGTGTAATGTCTAAGCATAGTGAATAGTAAACCAAGATCACCCTAACGAATCGACATATGCTGCTACTCTGTAGCTTGGCTAAGGGTTAACTTTTTAATTAAAAAAATCTTAGTAGCATGCAGTAATCTTCCTTGATAGATCTATCCCTTTGCAAATGCGCAATGCTAGCCCATGAAGATCGGCTAACATGGACGTGTAATGTCTAACCATAGTGAATTAGTAAACCATGACAGCGTAACAAATCGAAATATTCTGCTACTCTGTAGCTTGTCTAAGGGTTAACTTTTTAATTAAAAAAATCTTAGTAGCATGCAGTAACATTCCTTGATAGATCTACCCCTTTGCAAATGCGCAATGCTAGCCCATGGCGATCGGCTAACATGTATGTGTAATGTCTAACCATAGTGAATAGTAAACCGTGATCAGCGTAACAAATCGACATATTCTGCTACTCTGTAGCTTGTCTAAGGGTTAACTTTTTAATTAAAAAATCTTAGTAGCATGCAGTAACATTCCTTGATAGATCTACCCCTTTGCAAATGCGCAATGCTAGCCCATGAAGATCGGCTAACATGGACGTGTAATGTCTAAGCATAGTGAATAGTAAACCAAGATCACCCTAACGAATCGACATATTGTGCTACTCTGTAGCTTGTCTAACGGTTAACTTTTTAATTAAAAAAGCTAAGTGGCATGCAGTAACATTCCTTGATAGATCCACCCCTTTGCAAATGAGCAATGCTAGCCGTGGCGATCGGCTAACATGGACGTGTAATGTCTAACCATAGTGAATAGTAAACCGTGATCAGCGTAACAAATCGACATATTCTGCTACTCTGTAGCTTGTCTAAGGGTTAACTTTTTAATTAAAAAGCTTAGTAGCATGCAGTAACATTCCTTGATAGATCTACCCCTTTGCAAATGCGCAATGCTTAGCCCATGAAGGATCGGCTAACATGGACGTGTAATGTCTAAGCATAGTGAATAGTAAACCAAGATAACCCTAACGATCGACATATTGTGCTACTCTGTAGCTTGTCTAAGGGTTAACTTTTTAATTAAAAAAATCTTAGTAGCATGCAGTAACATTCCTTGATAGATCTACCCCTTTGCAAATGCGCAATGCTGCCCATGGCGATCGGCTAACATGGACGTGTAATGTCTAAGCATAGTGAAAAGTAAACTGTGATCAGCGTAACAAATCGACATATTCTGCTACTCTGTAGCTTGTCTAAGGGTTAACTTTTTAATTAAAAAAATCTTAGTAGCATGCAGTAACATTCCTTGATAGATCTACCCCTTTGCAAATGCTCAATGCTAGCCCATGACGATCGGCTAACATGGACGTGTAATGTCTAACAATAGTGAATAGTAAACCAAGATCACCCTAACGAATCGACATATTGTGCTACTCTGTAGCTTGTCTAAGGGTTAACTTTTTAATTAAAAAATCTTAGTAGCATGCAGTAACATTCCTTGATAGATCTACCCCTTTGCAAATGCTCAATGCTAGCCCATGACGATCGGCTAACATGGACGTGTAATGTCTAACAATAGTGAATAGTAAACCAAGATCACCCTAACGAATCGACATATTGTGCTACTCTGTAGCTTGTCTAAGGGTTAACTTTTTAATTAAAAAAATCTTAGTGGCACGCAGTAACATTCCTTGATAGATCTACCCCTTTGCAAATGCGCAATGCTAGCCCATGGCGATCGGCTAACATGGACGTGTAATGTCTAAGCATAGTGAATAGTAAACCGTGATCAGCGTAACAAATCGACATATTCTGCTACTCTGTAGCTTGTCTAAGGGTTAACTTTTTAATTTAAAAAATCTTAGTAGCATGCAGTAACATTCCTTGATAGATCTACCCCTTTGCAAATGCGCAATGCTAGCCATGAAGATCGGCTAACATGGACGTGTAATGTCTAAGCATAGTGAATAGTAAACCAAGATCACCCTAACGAATCGACATATGCTGCTACTCTGTAGCTTGGCTAAGGGTTAACTTTTTAATTAAAAAAATCTTAGTAGCATGCAGTAATCTTCCTTGATAGATCTATCCCTTTGCAAATGCGCAATGCTAGCCCCATGAAGATCGGCTAACATGGACGTGTAATGTCTAACCATAGTGAATAGTAAACCATGATCAGCGTAACAAATCGAAAATATTCTGCTACTCTGTAGCTTGTCTAAGGGTTAACTTTTTAATTAAAAAAATCTTAGTAGCATGCAGTAACATTCCTTGATAGATCTACCCCTTTGCAAATGCGCAATGCTAGCCCATGAAGATCGGCTAACATGGACGTGTAATGTCTAAGCATAGTGAATAGTAAACCAAGATCACCCTAACGAATCGACATATTGTGCTACTCTGTAGCTTGTCTAACGGTTAACTTTTTAATTAAAAAAGCTAAGTGGCATGCAGTAACATTCCTTGATAGATCCACCCCTTTGCAAATGAGCAATGCTAGCCCGTGGCGATCGGCTAACATGGACGTGTATGTCTAACCATAGTGAATAGTAAACCGTGATCAGCGTAACAAATCGACATATTCTGCTACTCTGTAGCTTGTCTAAGGGTTAACTTTTTAATTAAAAAGCTTAGTAGCATGCAGTAACATTCCTTGATAGATCTACCCCTTTGCAAATGCGCAATGCTAGCCCATGAAGATCGGCTAACATGGACGTGTAATGTCTAAGCATAGTGAATAGTAAACCAAGATAACCCTAACGAATCGACATATTGTGCTACTCTGTAGCTTGTCTAAGGGTTAACTTTTTAATTAAAAAAATCTTAGTAGCATGCAGTAACATTCCTTGATAGATCTACCCCTTTGCAAATGCGCAATGCTGCCCATGGCGATCGGCTAACATGGACGTGTAATGTCTAAGCATAGTGAATAGTAAACTGTGATCAGCGTAACAAATCGACATATTCTGCTACTCTGTAGCTTGTCTAAGGGTTAACTTTTTAATTAAAAAAATCTTAGTAGCATGCAGTAACATTCCTTGATAGATCTACCCCTTTGCAAATGCTCAATGCTAGCCCATGACGATCGGCTAACATGGACGTGTAATGTCTAACAATAGTGAATAGTAAACCAAGATCACCCTAACGAATCGACATATTGTGCTACTCTGTAGCTTGTCTAAGGGTTAACTTTTTAATTAAAAAAATCTTAGTAGCACGCAGTAACATTCCTTGATAGATCTACCCCTTTGCAAATGCGCAATGCTAGCCCATGGCGATCGGCTAACATGGACGTGTAATGTCTAAGCATAGTGAATAGTAAACCGTGATCAGCGTAACAAATCGACATATTCTGCTACTCTGTAGCTTGTCTAAGGGTTAACTTTTTAATTTAAAAAATCTTAGTAGCATGCAGTAACATTCCTTGATAGATCTACCCCTTTGCAAATGCGCAATGCTAGCCCATGAAGATCGGCTAACATGGACGTGTAATGTCTAAGCATAGTGAATAGTAAACCAAGATCACCCTAACGAATCGACATATGCTGCTACTCTGTAGCTTGGCTAAGGGTTAACTTTTTAATTAAAAAAATCTTAGTAGCATGCAGTAATCTTCCTTGATAGATCTATCCCTTTGCAAATGCGCAATGCTAGCCCATGAAGATCGGCTAACATGGACGTGTAATGTCTAACCATAGTGAATAGTAAACCATGATCAGCGTAACAAATCGAAATATTCTGCTACTCTGTAGCTTGTCTAAGGGTTAACTTTTTAATTAAAAAAATCTTAGTAGCATGCAGTAACATTCCTTGATAGATCTACCCCTTTGCAAATGCGCAATGCTAGCCCATGGCGATCGGCTAACATGTATGTGTAATGTCTAACCATAGTGAATAGTAAACCGTGATCAGCGTAACAAATCGACATATTCTGCTACTCTGTAGCTTGTCTAAGGGTTAACTTTTTAATTAAAAAAATCTTAGTAGCATGCAGTAACATTCCTTGATAGATCTACCCCTTTGCAAATGCGCAATGCTAGCCCATGAAGATCGGCTAACATGGACGTGTAATGTCTAAGCATAGTGAATAGTAAACCAAGATCACCCTAACGAATCGACATATTGTGCTACTCTGTAGCTTGTCTAACGGTTAACTTTTTAATTAAAAAAGCTTAGTGGCATGCAGTAACATTCCTTGATAGATCCACCCCTTTGCAAATGAGCAATGCTAGCCCGTGGCGATCGGCTAACATGGACGTGTAATGTCTAACCATAGTGAATAGTAAACCGTGATCAGCGTAACAAATCGACATATTCTGCTACTCTGTAGCTTGTCTAAGGGTTAACTTTTTAATTAAAAAGCTTAGTAGCATGCAGTAACATTCCTTGATAGATCTACCCCTTTGCAAATGCGCAATGCTAGCCCATGAAGATCGGCTAACATGGACGTGTAATGTCTAAGCATAGTGAATAGTAAACCAAGATCACCCTAACGAATCGACATATTGTGCTACTCTGTAGCTTGTCTAAGGGTTAACTTTTTAATTAAAAAAATCTTAGTAGCATGCAGTAACATTCCTTGATAGATCTACCCCTTTGCAAATGCGCAATGCTAGCCCATGGCGATCGGCTAACATGGACGTGTAATGTCTAAGCATAGTGAATAGTAAACCAAGATCACTCTAACGAATCGACATATTGTGCTACTCTGTAGCTTGTCTAAGGGTTAACTTTTAATTAAAAAAGTCTTAGTAGCATGCAGTAACATTCCTTGATAGATCTACCCCTTTGCAAATGCGCAATGCTAGCCCATGAAGATCGGCTAACATGGACGTGTAATGTCTAAGCATAGTGAATAGTAAACCAAGATCACCCTAACGAATCGACATATTGTGCTACTCTGTAGCTTGTCTAACGGTTAACTTTTTAATTAAAAAAGCTTAGTGGCATGCAGTAACATTCCTTGATAGATCCACCCCTTTGCAAATGAGCAATGCTAGCCCGTGGCGATCGGCTAACATGGACGTGTAATGTCTAACCATAGTGAATAGTAAACCGTGATCAGCGTAACAAATCGACATATTCTGCTACTCTGTAGCTTGGCTAAGGGTTAACTTTTTAATTAAAAAAATCTTAGTAGCATGCAGTAATCTTCCTTGATAGATCTATCCCTTTGCAAATGCGCAATGCTAGCCCATGAAGATCGGCTAACATGGACGTGTAATGTCTAACCATAGTGAATAGTAAACCATGATCAGCGTAACAAATCGAAATATTCTGCTACTCTGTAGCTTGTCTAAGGGTTAACTTTTTAATTAAAAAAATCTTAGTAGCATGCAGTAACATTCCTTGATAGATCTACCCCTTTGCAAATGCGCAATGCTAGCCCATGGCGATCGGCTAACATGTATGTGTAATGTCTAACCATAGTGAATAGTAAACCGTGATCAGCGTAACAAATCGACATATTCTGCTACTCTGTAGCTTGTCTAAGGGTTAACTTTTTAATTAAAAAAATCTTAGTAGCATGCAGTAACATTCCTTGATAGATCTACCCCTTTGCAAATGCGCAATGCTAGCCCATGAAGATCGGCTAACATGGACGTGTAATGTCTAAGCATAGTGAATAGTAAACCAAGATCACCCTAACGAATCGACATATTGTGCTACTCTGTAGCTTGTCTAACTTTTAACTTTTTAATTAAAAAAGCTTAGTGGCATGCAGTAACATTCCTTGATAGATCCACCCCTTTGCAAATGAGCAATGCTAGCCCGTGGCGATCGGCTAACATGGACGTGTAATGTCTAACCATAGTGAATAGTAAACCGTGATCAGCGTAACAAATCGACATATTCTGCTACTCTGTAGCTTGTCTAAGGGTTAACTTTTTAATTAAAAAGCTTAGTAGCATGCAGTAACATTCCTTGATAGATCTACCCCTTTGCAAATGCGCAATGCTAGCCCATGAAGATCGGCTAACATGGACGTGTAATGTCTAAGCATAGTGAATAGTAAACCAAGATCACCCTAACGAATCGACATATTGTGCTACTCTGTAGCTTGTCTAAGGGTTAACTTTTTAATTAAAAAAATCTTAGTAGCATGCAGTAACATTCCTTGATAGATCTACCCCTTTGCAAATGCGCAATGCTAGCCCATGGCGATCGGCTAACATGGACGTGTAATGTCTAAGCATAGTGAATAGTAAACCAAGATCACTCTAACGAATCGACATATTGTGCTACTCTGTAGCTTGTCTAAGGGTTAACTTTTTAATTAAAAAAGTCTTAGTAGCATGCAGTAACATTCCTTGATAGATCTACCCCTTTGCAAATGCGCAATGCTAGCCCATGAAGATCGGCTAACATGGACGTGTAATGTCTAAGCATAGTGAATAGTAAACCAAGATCACCCTAACGAATCGACATATTGTGCTACTCTGTAGCTTGTCTAACGGTTAACTTTTTAATTAAAAAAGCTTAGTGGCATGCAGTAACATTCCTTGATAGATCCACCCCTTTGCAAATGAGCAATGCTAGCCCGTGGCGATCGGCTAACATGGACGTGTAATGTCTAACCATAGTGAATAGTAAACCGTGATCAGCGTAACAAATCGACATATTCTGCTACTCTATAGCTTGTCTAAGGGTTAACTTTTTAATTAAAAAGCTTAGTAGCATGCAGTAACATTCCTTGATAGATCTACCCCTTTGCAAATGCGCAATGCTAGCCCATGAAGATCGGCTAACATGGACGTGTAATGTCTAACCATAGTGAATAGTAAACCAAGATCACCCTAACGAATCGACATATTGTGCTACTCTGTATCTTGTCTAACGGTTAACTTTTTAATTAAAAAGCTTAGTAGCATGCAGTAACATTCCTTGATAGATCTACCCCTTTGCAAATGCTTAATGCTAGCCCATGACGATCGGCTAACACGGACGTGTAATGTGTAAGCATAGTGAATAGTAAACCATGATCAGCGTAACAAATCGACATATGCTGCTACTCTGTAGCTTGGCTAAGGGTTAACTTTTTAATTAAAAAAATCTTAGTAGCATGCAGTAATCTTCCTCGATAGATCCACCCCTTTGGAAATGCGCAATGCTAGCCCATGAAGATCGGCTAACATGTATGTGTAATGTCTAACAATAGTGAATAGTAAACCAAGATCACCCTAACGAATCGACATATTCTGCTACTCTGTAGCTTGGGTAAGGGATAACTTTTTAATTAAAAAAATCTTAGTAGCATGCAGTAATCTTCCTCGATAGATCCACCCCTTTGCAAATGCGCAAAGCTAGCCCATGAAGATCGGCTAACATGGACGTGTAATGTCTAACCATAGTGAATAGTAAACCAAGATCACCCTAACGAATCGACATATTGTGCTACTCTGTACCTTGTCTAAGGGTTAACTTTTTATTTAAAAAAATCTTAGTAGCATGCAGTAACATTCCTTGATAGATCCACCCCTTTGCAAATGCGCAATGCTAGCCCATGAAGATCGGCTAACATGTATGTGTAATGTCTAACAATAGTGAATAGTAAACCAAGATCACCCTAACGAATCGACATATTGTGCTACTCTGTAGCTTGTCTAAGGGTTAACTTTTTAATTAAAAAAGTCTTAGTAGCATGCAGTAACGTTCCTTGATAGATCTACCCTTTGCAAATGCGCAATGCTAGCCCATGAAGATCGGCTAACATGGACGTGTAATGTCTAACAATAGTGAATAGTAAACCAAGATCACCCTAACGAATCGACATATTGTGCTACTCTGTAGCTTGTCTAAGGGTTAACTTTTTAACTAAAAAAATCTTAGTAGCATGCAGTAACATTCCTTGATAGATATACCCCTTTGCAAATGCTCAATGCTAGCCCATGACGATCGGCTAACATGGACGTGTAATGTCTAACAATAGTGAATAGTAAACCAAGATCACCCTAACGAATCGACATATTGTGCTACTCTGTAGCTTGTCTAAGGGTTAACTTTTTAATTAAAAAAATCTTAGTAGCATGCAGTAACATTCCTTGATAGATCTACCCCTTTGCAAATGCGCAATGCTAGCCCATGGCGATCGGCTAACATGGACGTGTAATGTCTAAGCATAGTGAATAGTAAACCGTGATCAGCGTAACAAATCGACATATTCTGCTACTCTGTAGCTTGTCTAAGGGTTAACTTTTTAATTAAAAAATTCTTAGTAGCATGCAGTAACATTCCTTGATAGATCTACCCCTTTGCAAATGCGCAATGCTAGCCCATGAAGATCGGCTAACATGGACGTGTAATGTCTAAGCATAGTGAATAGTAAACCAAGATCACCCTAACGAATCGACATATCGTGCTACTCTGTAGCTTGTCTAAGGGTTAACTTTTTAATTAAAAAAATCTTAGTAGCATGCAGTAACATTCCTTGATAGATCCACCCCTTTGCAAATGCGCAATGCTAGCCCATGAAGATCGGCTAACATGGACGTGTAATGTCTAACCATAGTGAATAGTAAACCATGATCAGCGTAACAAATCGACATATGCTGCTACTCTGTAGCTTGGCTAAGGGTTAACTTTTTAATTAAAAAAATCTTAGTAGCATGCAGTAATCTTCCTTGATAGATCTATCCCTTTGCAAATGCGCAATGCTAGCCCATGAAGATCGGCTAACATGGACGTGTAATGTCTAACCATAGTGAATAGTAAACCATGATCAGCGTAACAAATCGAAATATTCTGCTACTCTGTAGCTTGTCTAAGGGTTAACTTTTTAACTGAAAAAATCTTAGTAGCATGCAGTAACATTCCTTGATAGATCTACCCCTTTGCAAATGCGCAATGCTAGCCCATGGCGATCGGCTAACATGTATGTGTAATGTCTAACCATAGTGAATAGTAAACCGTGATCAGCGTAACAAATCGAAATATTCTGCTACTCTGTAGCTTGTCTAAGGGTTAACTTTTTAATTAAAAAAATCTTAGTAGCATGCAGTAACATTCCTTGATAGATCTACCCCTTTGCAAATGCGCAATGCTAGCCCATGGCGATCGGCTAACATGTATGTGTAATGTCTAACCATAGTGAATAGTAAACCGTGATCAGCGTAACAAATCGACATATTCTGCTACTCTGTAGCTTGTCTAAGGGTTAACTTTTTAATTAAAAAAGTCTTAGTAGCATGCAGTAACATTCCTTGATAGATCTACCCCTTTGCAAATGCGCAATGCTAGCCCATGAAGATCGGCTAACATGGACGTGTAATGTCTAACAATAGTGAATAGTAAACCAAGATCACCCTAACGAATCGACATATTGTGCTACTCTGTAGCTTGTCTAAGGGTTAACTTTTTAATTAAAAAAATCTTAGTAGCATGCAGTAACATTCCTTGATAGATCTACCCCTTTGCAAATGCTCAATGCTAGCCCATGACGATCGGCTAACATGGACGTGTAATGTCTAACAATAGTGAATAGTAAACCAAGATCACCCTAACGAATCGACATATTGTGCTACTCTGTAGCTTGTCTAAGGGTTAACTTTTTAATTAAAAAAATCTTAGTAGCATGCAGTAACATTCCTTGATAGATCTACCCCTTTGCAAATGCGCAATGCTAGCCCATGGCGATCGGCTAACATGGACGTGTAATGTCTAAGCATAGTGAATAGTAAACCGTGATCAGCGTAACAAATCGACATATTCTGCTACTCTGTAGCTTGTCTAAGGGTTAACTTTTTAATTAAAAAAATCTTAGTAGCATGCAGTAACATTCCTTGATAGATCTACCCCTTTGCAAATGCGCAATGCTAGCCCATGAAGATCGGCTAACATGGACGTGTAATGTCTAAGCATAGTGAATAGTAAACCAAGATCACCCTAACGAATCGACATATGCTGCTTCTCTGTAGCTTGGCTAAGGGTTAACTTTTTAATTAAAAAAATCTTAGTAGCATGCAGTAATCTTCCTTGATAGATCTATCCCTTTGCAAATGCGCAATGCTAGCCCATGAAGATCGGCTAACATGGACGTGTAATGTCTAACCATAGTGAATAGTAAACCATGATCAGCGTAACAAATCGAAATATTCTGCTACTCTGTAGCTTGTCTAAGGGTTAACTTTTTAATTAAAAAAATCTTAGTAGCATGCAGTAACATTCCTTGATAGATCTACCCCTTTGCAAATGCGCAATGCTAGCCCATGGCGATCGGCTAACATGTATGTGTAATGTCTAACCATAGTGAATAGTAAACCGTGATCAGCGTAACAAATCGACATATTCTGCTACTCTGTAGCTTGTCTAAGGGTTAACTTTTTAATTAAAAAAATCTTAGTAGCATGCAGTAACATTCCTTGATAGATCTACCCCTTTGCAAATGCGCAATGCTAGCCCATGAAGATCGGCTAACATGGACGTGTAATGTCTAAGCATAGTGAATAGTAAACCAAGATCACCCTAACGAATCGACATATTGTGCTACTCTGTAGCTTGTCTAACGGTTAACTTTTTAATTAAAAAAGCTTAGTGGCATGCAGTAACATTCCTTGATAGATCCACCCCTTTGCAAATGAGCAATGCTAGCCCGTGGCGATCGGCTAACATGGACGTGTAATGTCTAACCATAGTGAATAGTAAACCGTGATCAGCGTAACAAATCGACATATTCTGCTACTCTGTAGCTTGTCTAAGGGTTAACTTTTTAATTAAAAAGCTTAGTAGCATGCAGTAACATTAATTGATAGATCTACCCCTTTGCAAATGCGCAATGCTAGCCCATGAAGATCGGCTAACATGGACGTGTAATGTCTAAGCATAGTGAATAGTAAACCAAGATCACCCTAACGAATCGACATATTGTGCTACTCTGTAGCTTGTCTAAGGGTTAACTTTTTAATTAAAAAAATCTTAGTAGCATGCAGTAACATTCCTTGATAGATCTACCCCTTTGCAAATGCGCAATGCTAGCCCATGGCGATCGGCTAACATGGACGTGTAATGTCTAAGCATAGTGAATAGTAAACCAAGATCACTCTAACGAATCGACATATTGTGCTACTCTGTAGCTTGTCTAAGGGTTAACTTTTTAATTAAAAAAGTCTTAGTAGCATGCAGTAACATTCCTTGATAGATCTACCCCTTTGCAAATGCTCAATGCTAGCCCATGAAGATTGGCTAACATGGACGTGTAATGTCTAACAATAGTGAATAGTAAACCAAGATCACCCTAACGAATCGACATATTGTGCTACTCTGTAGCTTGTCTAAGGGTTAACTTTTTAATTAAAAAAATCTTAGTAGCATGCAGTAACATTCCTTGATAGATCTACCCCTTTGCAAATGCTCAATGCTAGCCCATGACGATCGGCTAACATGGACGTGTAATGTCTAAGCATAGTGAATAGTAAACCAAGATCACCCTAACGAATCGACATATTGTGCTACTCTGTAGCTTGTCTAACGGTTAACTTTTTAATTAAAAAAGCTTAGTGGCATGCAGTAACATTCCTTGATAGATCCACCCCTTTGCAAATGAGCAATGCTAGCCCGTGGCGATCGGCTAACATGGACGTGTAATGTCTAACCATAGTGAATAGTAAACCGTGATCAGCGTAACAAATCGACATATTCTGCTACTCTGTAGCTTGTCTAAGGGTTAACTTTTTAATTAAAAAGCTTAGTAGCATGCAGTAACATTAATTGATAGATCTACCCCTTTGCAAATGCGCAATGCTAGCCCATGAAGATCGGCTAACATGGACGTGTAATGTCTAAGCATAGTGAATAGTAAACCAAGATCACCCTAACGAATCGACATATTGTGCTACTCTGTAGCTTGTCTAAGGGTTAACTTTTTAATTAAAAAAATCTTAGTAGCATGCAGTAACATTCCTTGATAGATCTACCCCTTTGCAAATGCGCAATGCTAGCCCATGGCGATCGGCTAACATGGACGTGTAATGTCTAAGCATAGTGAATAGTAAACCAAGATCACTCTAACGAATCGACATATTGTGCTACTCTGTAGCTTGTCTAAGGGTTAACTTTTTAATTAAAAAAGTCTTAGTAGCATGCAGTAACATTCCTTGATAGATCTACCCCTTTGCAAATGCTCAATGCTAGCCCATGAAGATTGGCTAACATGGACGTGTAATGTCTAACAATAGTGAATAGTAAACCAAGATCACCCTAACGAATCGACATATTGTGCTACTCTGTAGCTTGTCTAAGGGTTAACTTTTTAATTAAAAAAATCTTAGTAGCATGCAGTAACATTCCTTGATAGATCTACCCCTTTGCAAATGCTCAATGCTAGCCCATGACGATCGGCTAACATGGACGTGTAATGTCTAAGCATAGTGAATAGTAAACCAAGATCACCCTAACGAATCGACATATTGTGCTACTCTGTAGCTTGTCTAAGGGTTAACTTTTTAATTAAAAAAATCTTAGTAGCATGCAGTAATATTCCTTGATAGATCTACCCCTTTGGAAATGCGCAATGCTAGCCCATGGCGATCGGCTAACATGGACGTGTAATGTCTGAGCATAGTGAATAGTAAACCGTGATCAGCGTAACAAATTGACATATTCTGCTACTCTGTAGCTTGTCTAAGGGTTAACTTTTTAATTAAAAAAATCTTAGTAGCATGCAGTAACATTCCTTGATAGATCTACCCCTTTGCAAATGCGCAATGCTAGCCCATGAAGATCGGCTAACATGGACGTGTAATGTCTAAGCATAGTGAATAGTAAACCAAGATCACCCTAACGAATCGACATATCGTGCTACTCTGTAGCTTGTCTAAGGGTTAACTTTTTAATTAAAAAAATCTTAGTAGCATGCAGTAACATTCCTTGATAGATCCACCCCTTTGCAAATGCGCAATGCTAGCCCATGAAGATCGGCTAACATGGACGTGTAATGTCTAACCATAGTGAATAGTAAACCATGATCAGCGTAACAAATCGACATATGCTGCTACTCTGTAGCTTGGCTAAGGGTTAACTTTTTAATTAAAAAAATCTTAGTAGCATGCAGTAATCTTCCTTGATAGATCTATCCCTTTGCAAATGCGCAATGCTAGCCCATGAAGATCGGCTAACATGGACGTGTAATGTCTAACCATAGTGAATAGTAAACCATGATCAGCGTAACAAATCGACATATTCTGGTACTCTGTAGCTTGTCTAAGGGTTAACTTTTTAATTAAAAAAATCTTAGTAGCATGCAGTAACATTGCTTGATAGATCTACCCCTTTGCAAATGCGCAATGCTAGCCCATGGCGATCGGCTAACATGTATGTGTAATGTCTAACCATAGTGAATAGTAAACCGTGATCAGCGTAACAAATCGACATATTCTGCTGCTCTGTAGCTTGTCTAAGGGTTAACTTTTTAATTAAAAAAATCTTAGTAGCATGCAGTAACATTCCTTAATAGATCTACCCCTTTGCAAATGCGCAATGCTAGCCCATGAAGATCGGCTAACATGGACGTGTAATGTCTAAGCATAGTGAATAGTAAACCAAGATCACCCTAACGAATCGACATATTGTGCTACTCTGTAGCTTGTCTAAGGGTTAACTTTTTAATTAAAAAAGCTTAGTAGCATGCAGTAACATTCCTTGATAGATCCACCCCTTTGCAAATGCGCAATGCTAGCCCATGGCGATCGGCTAACATGGACGTGTAATGTCTAAGCATAGTGAATAGTAAACCAAGATCACCCTAACGAATCGACATATCGTGCTACTCTGTAGCTTGTCTAAGGGTTGACTTTTTAATTCAAAAATCTAAGCATGCAGTAATCTTCCTCGATAGATCCACCCCTTTGCAAATGCGCAATGCTAGCCCATGAAGATCGGCTAACATGGACGTGTAATGTCTAAGCATAGTGAATAGTAAACCAAGATCACCCTAACGAATCGACATATTCTGCTACTCTGTAGCTTGTCTAATGGTTAACTTTTTAATTAAAAAAATCTTAGTAGCATGCAGTAACATTCCTTGATAGATCCACCCCTTTGCAAATGCGCAATGCTAGCCCATGAAGATCGGCTAACATGGACGTGTAATGTCTAACCATAGTGAACAGTAAACCGTGATCAGCGTAACAAATCGACATATTGTGCTACTCTGTAGCTGTCTAAGGGTTAACTTTTTAATTAAAAAAATCTTAGTAGCATGCAGTAACATTCCTTGATAGATCCACCCCTTTGCAAATGCGCAATGCTAGCCCATGAAGATCGGCTAACATGGACGTGTAATGTCTAACAATAGTGAATAGTAAACCAAGATCACCCTAACGAATCGACATATTGTGCTACTCTGTAGCTTGTCTAAGGGTTAACTTTTTAATTAAAAAAATCTTAGTAGCATGCAGTAACATTCCTTGATAGATCTACCCCTTTGCAAATGCTCAATGCTAGCCCATGGCGATCGGCTAACATGGACGTGTAATGTCTAACCATAGTGAATAGTAAACCAAGATCACCCTAACGAATCGACATATTGTGCTACTCTGTAGCTTGTTTAAGGGTTAACTTTTTAATTAAAAAAGTCTTAGTAGCATGCAGTAATATTCCTTGATAGATCCACCCCTTTGCAAATGCGCAATGCTAGCCCATGGCGATCGGCTAACATGGACGTGTAATGTCTAAGCATAGTGAATAGTAAACCAAGATCACCCTAACGAATCGACATATCGTGCTACTCTGTAGCTTGTCTAAGGGTTGACTTTTTAATTCAAAAATCTAAGCATGCAGTAATCTTCCTCGATAGATCCACCCCTTTGCAAATGCGCAATGCTAGCCCATGAAGATCGGCTAACATGGACGTGTAATGTCTAAGCATAGTGAATAGTAAACCAAGATCACCCTAACGAATCGACATATTCTGCTACTCTGTAGCTTGTCTAATGGTTAACTTTTTAATTAAAAAAATCTTAGTAGCATGCAGTAACATTCCTTGATAGATCCACCCCTTTGCAAATGCGCAATGCTAGCCCATGAAGATCGGCTAACATGGACGTGTAATGTCTAACCATAGTGAACAGTAAACCGTGATCAGCGTAACAAATCGACATATTGTGCTACTCTGTAGCTGTCTAAGGGTTAACTTTTTAATTAAAAAAATCTTAGTAGAATGCAGTAACATTCCTTGATAGATCCACCCCTTTGCAAATGCGCAATGCTAGCCCATGAAGATCGGCTAACATGGACGTGTAATGTCTAACAATAGTGAATAGTAAACCAAGATCACCCTAACGAATCGACATATTGTGCTACTCTGTAGCTTGTCTAAGGGTTAACTTTTTAATTAAAAAAATCTTAGTAGCATGCAGTAACATTCCTTGATAGATCTACCCCTTTGCAAATGCTCAATGCTAGCCCATGGCGATCGGCTAACATGGACGTGTAATGTCTAACCATAGTGAATAGTAAACCAAGATCACCCTAACGAATCGACATATTGTGCTACTCTGTAGCTTGTCTTAGGGTTAACTTTTTAATTAAAAAAATCTTAGTAGCATGCAGTAACATTCCTTGATAGATCTAACCCTTTGCAAATGCTCAATGCTAGCCCATGAAGATCGGCTAACATGGACGTGTAATGTCTAACCATAGTGAATAGTAAACCAAGATCACCCTAACGAATCGACATATCGTGCTACTCTGTAGCTTGTCTAAGGGTTAACTTTTTAATTAAAAAAATCTTAGTAGCATGCAGTAACATTCCTTGATAGATCCACCCCTTTGCAAATGCGCAATGCTAGCCCATGAAGATCGGCTAACATGGACGTGTAATGTCTAATCATAGTGAATAGTAAACCAAGATCACCCTAACGAATCGACATATTGTGCTACTCTGTAGCTTGTTTAAGGGTTAACTTTTTAATTAAAAAAATCTTAGTAGCATGCAGTAACATTCCTTGATAGATCTACCCCTTTGCAAATGCTCAATGCTAGCCCATGAAGATCGGCTAACATGGACGTGTAATGTCTAACCATAGTGAATAGTAAACCAAGATCACCCTAACAAATCGACATATTCTGCTACTCTGTAGCTTGTCTAAGGGTTAACTTTTTTATTAAAAAATTCTTAGTAGCATGCAGTAACATTCCTTGATAGATCTACACTTTTGCAAATGCTCAATGCCAGCCCATGAAGATCGGCTAACATGGACGTGTAATGTCTAAGCATAGTGAATAGTAAACCAAGATCACCCTAACGAATCGACATATTGTGCTACTCTGTAGCTTGTTTAAGGGTTAACTTTTTAATTAAAAAAGTCTTACTAGCATGCAGTAACATTCCTTGATAGATCCACCCCTTTGCAAATGCGCAATGCTAGCCCATGGCGATCGGCTAACATGGACGTGTAATGTCTAACCATAGTGAACAGTAAACCAAGATCACCCTAACGAATCGACATATTTTGCTACTCTGTAGCTTGTCTAAGGGTTAACTTTTTAATTAAAAAAGTCTTAGTAGCATGCAGTAACATTCCTTGATGGATCTACCCCTTTGCAAATGCTCAATGCTAGCCCATGAAGATCGGCTAACATGGACGTGTAATGTCTAACCATAGTGAATAGTAAACCAAGATCACCCTAACAAATCGACATATTCTGCTACTCTGTAGCTTGTCTAAGGGTTAACTTTTTTATTAAAAAATTCTTAGTAGCATGCAGTAACATTCCTTGATAGATCTACACTTTTGCAAATGCTCAATGCCAGCCCATGAAGATCGGCTAACATGGACGTGTAATGTCTAAGCATAGTGAATAGTAAACCAAGATCACCCTAACGAATCGACATATTGTGCTACTCTGTAGCTTGTTTAAGGGTTAACTTTTTAATTAAAAAAGTCTTACTAGCATGCAGTAACATTCCTTGATAGATCCACCCCTTTGCAAATGCGCAATGCTAGCCCATGGCGATCGGCTAACATGGACGTGTAATGTCTAACCATAGTGAATAGTAAACCAAGATCACCCTAACGAATCGACATATTTTGCTACTCTGTAGCTTGTCTAAGGGTTAACTTTTTAATTAAAAAAATCTTAGTAGCATGCAGTAACATTCCTTGATAGATCTACCCCTTTGCAAATGCTCAATGCTAGCCCATGAAGATCGGCTAACATGGACGTGTAATGTCTAACCATAGTGAACAGTAAACCAAGATCACCCTAACGAATCGACATATTGTGCTACTCTGTAGCTTGTCTAAGGGTTAACTTTTTAATTAAAAAAATCTTAGTAGCATGCAGTAACATTCCTTGATAGATCTACCCCTTTGCAAATGCTCAATGCTAGCCCATGGCGATCGGCTAACATGGACGTGTAATGTCTAACCATAGTGAATAGTAAACCAAGATCACCCTAACGAATCGACATATTGTGCTACTCTGTAGCTTGTCTTAGGGTTAACTTTTTAATTAAAAAAATCTTAGTAGCATGCAGTAACATTCCTTGATAGATCTAACCCTTTGCAAATGCTCAATGCTAGCCCATGAAGATCGGCTAACATGGACGTGTAATGTCTAACCATAGTGAATAGTAAACCAAGATCACCCTAACGAATCGACATATCGTGCTACTCTGTAGCTTGTCTAAGGGTTAACTTTTTAATTAAAAAAATCTTAGTAGCATGCAGTAACATTCCTTGATAGATCCACCCCTTTGCAAATGCGCAATGCTAGCCCATGAAGATCGGCTAACATGGACGTGTAATGTCTAATCATAGTGAATAGTAAACCAAGATCACCCTAACGAATCGACATATTGTGCTACTCTGTAGCTTGTTTAAGGGTTAACTTTTTAATTAAAAAAATCTTAGTAGCATGCAGTAACATTCCTTGATAGATCTACCCCTTTGCAAATGCTCAATGCTAGCCCATGAAGATCGGCTAACATGGACGTGTAATGTCTAACCATAGTGAATAGTAAACCAAGATCACCCTAACAAATCGACATATTCTGCTACTCTGTAGCTTGTCTAAGGGTTAACTTTTTTATTAAAAAATTCTTAGTAGCATGCAGTAACATTCCTTGATAGATCTACACTTTTGCAAATGCTCAATGCCAGCCCATGAAGATCGGCTAACATGGACGTGTAATGTCTAAGCATAGTGAATAGTAAACCAAGATCACCCTAACGAATCGACATATTGTGCTACTCTGTAGCTTGTTTAAGGGTTAACTTTTTAATTAAAAAAGTCTTACTAGCATGCAGTAACATTCCTTGATAGATCCACCCCTTTGCAAATGCGCAATGCTAGCCCATGGCGATCGGCTAACATGGACGTGTAATGTCTAACCATAGTGAACAGTAAACCAAGATCACCCTAACGAATCGACATATTTTGCTACTCTGTAGCTTGTCTAAGGGTTAACTTTTTAATTAAAAAAGTCTTAGTAGCATGCAGTAACATTCCTTGATGGATCTACCCCTTTGCAAATGCTCAATGCTAGCCCATGAAGATCGGCTAACATGGACGTGTAATGTCTAACCATAGTGAATAGTAAACCAAGATCACCCTAACAAATCGACATATTCTGCTACTCTGTAGCTTGTCTAAGGGTTAACTTTTTTATTAAAAAATTCTTAGTAGCATGCAGTAACATTCCTTGATAGATCTACACTTTTGCAAATGCTCAATGCCAGCCCATGAAGATCGGCTAACATGGACGTGTAATGTCTAAGCATAGTGAATAGTAAACCAAGATCACCCTAACGAATCGACATATTGTGCTACTCTGTAGCTTGTTTAAGGGTTAACTTTTTAATTAAAAAAGTCTTACTAGCATGCAGTAACATTCCTTGATAGATCCACCCCTTTGCAAATGCGCAATGCTAGCCCATGGCGATCGGCTAACATGGACGTGTAATGTCTAACCATAGTGAATAGTAAACCAAGATCACCCTAACGAATCGACATATTTTGCTACTCTGTAGCTTGTCTAAGGGTTAACTTTTTAATTAAAAAAGTCTTAGTAGCATGCAGTAACATTCCTTGATGGATCTACCCCTTTGCAAATGCGCAATGCTAGCCCATGAAGATCGGCTAACATGGACGTGTAATGTCTAACAATAGTGAATAGTAAACCAAGATCACCCTAACGAATCGACATATTGTGCTACTCTGTAGCTTGTTTAAGGGTTAACTTTTTAATTAAAAAAATCTTAGTAGCATGCAGTAACATTCCTTGATAGATCTACCCCTTTGCAAATGCTCAATGCTAGCCCATGGCGATCGGCTAACATGGACGTGTAATGTCTAACCATAGTGAATAGTAAACCAAGATCACCCTAACGAATCGACATATTGTGCTACTCTGTAGCTTGTCTAAGGGTTAACTTTTTTATTAAAAAATTCTTAGTAGCATGCAGTAACATTCCTTGATAGATCTACACTTTTGCAAATGCTCAATGCCAGCCCATGGCGATCGGCTAACATGGACGTGTAATGTCTAAGCATAGTGAATAGTAAACCAAGATCACCCTAACGAATCGACATATTGTGCTACTCTGTAGCTTGTTTAAGGGTTAACTTTTTAATTAAAAAAATCTTAGTAGCATGCAGTAACATTCCTTGATAGATCCACCCCTTTGCAAATGCGCAATGCTAGCCCATGGCGATCGGCTAACATGGACGTGTAATGTCTAAGCATGGTGAATAGTAAACCAAGATCACCCTAACGAATCGACATATCGTGCTACTCTGTAGCTTGTCTAAGGGTTGACTTTTTAATTCAAAAATCTAAGCATGCAGTAATCTTCCTCGATAGATCCACCCCTTTGCAAATGCGCAATGCTAGCCCATGAAGATCGGCTAACATGGACGTGTAATGTCTAAGCATAGTGAATAGTAAACCAAGATCACCCTAACGAATCGACATATTCTGCTACTCTGTAGCTTGTCTAATGGTTAACTTTTTAATTAAAAAAATCTTAGTAGCATGCAGTAACATTCCTTGATAGATCCACCCCTTTGCAAATGCGCAATGCTAGCCCATGAAGATCGGCTAACATGGACGTGTAATGTCTAACCATAGTGAACAGTAAACCGTGATCAGCGTAACAAATCGACATATTGTGCTACTCTGTAGCTGTCTAAGGGTTAACTTTTTAATTAAAAAAATCTTAGTAGCATGCAGTAACATTCCTTGATAGATCCACCCCTTTGCAAATGCGCAATGCTAGCCCATGAAGATCGGCTAACATGGACGTGTAATGTCTAACAATAGTGAATAGTAAACCAAGATCACCCTAACGAATCGACATATTGTGCTACTCTGTAGCTTGTCTAAGGGTTAACTTTTTAATTAAAAAAATCTTAGTAGCATGCAGTAACATTCCTTGATAGATCTACCCCTTTGCAAATGCTCAATGCTAGCCCATGGCGATCGGCTAACATGGACGTGTAATGTCTAACCATAGTGAATAGTAAACCAAGATCACCCTAACGAATCGACATATTGTGCTACTCTGTAGCTTGTCTTAGGGTTAACTTTTTAATTAAAAAAATCTTAGTAGCATGCAGTAACATTCCTTGATAGATCTAACCCTTTGCAAATGCTCAATGCTAGCCCATGAAGATCGGCTAACATGGACGTGTAATGTCTAACCATAGTGAATAGTAAACCAAGATCACCCTAACGAATCGACATATCGTGCTACTCTGTAGCTTGTCTAAGGGTTAACTTTTTAATTAAAAAAATCTTAGTAGCATGCAGTAACATTCCTTGATAGATCCACCCCTTTGCAAATGCGCAATGCTAGCCCATGAAGATCGGCTAACATGGACATGTAATGTCTAACCATAGTGAATAGTAAACCAAGATCACCCTAACGAATCGACATATCGTGCTACTCTGTAGCTTGTCTAAGGGTTAACTTTTTAATTAAAAAAATCTTAGTAGCATGCAGTAACATTCCTTGATAGATCTACCCCTTTGCAAATGCTCAATGCTAGCCCATGAAGATCGGCTAACATGGACGTGTAATGTCTAAGCATAGTGAATAGTAAACCAAGATCACCCTAACGAATCGACATATTGTGCTACTCTGTAGCTTGTTTAAGGGTTAACTTTTTAATTAAAAAAGTCTTAGTAGCATGCAGTAACATTCCTTGATAGATCCACCCCTTTGCAAATGCGCAATGCTAGCCCATGGCGATCGGCTAACATGGACGTGTAATGTCTAACCATAGTGAATAGTAAACCAAGATCACCCTAACGAATCGACATATTGTGCTACTCTGTAGCTTGTCTTAGGGTTAACTTTTTAATTAAAAAAATCTTAGTAGCATGCAGTAACATTCCTTGATAGATCTAACCCTTTGCAAATGCTCAATGCTAGCCCATGAAGATCGGCTAACATGGACGTGTAATGTCTAACCATAGTGAATAGTAAACCAAGATCACCCTAACGAATCGACATATTGTGCTACTCTGTAGCTTGTTTAAGGGTTAACTTTTTAATTAAAAAAGTCTTACTAGCATGCAGTAACATTCCTTGATAGATCCACCCCTTTGCAAATGCGCAATGCTAGCCCATGGCGATCGGCTAACATGGACGTGTAATGTCTAACCATAGTGAACAGTAAACCAAGATCACCCTAACGAATCGACATATTTTGCTACTCTGTAGCTTGTCTAAGGGTTAACTTTTTAATTAAAAAAGTCTTAGTAGCATGCAGTAACATTCCTTGATGGATCTACCCCTTTGCAAATGCTCAATGCTAGCCCATGAAGATCGGCTAACATGGACGTGTAATGTCTAACCATAGTGAATAGTAAACCAAGATCACCCTAACAAATCGACATATTCTGCTACTCTGTAGCTTGTCTAAGGGTTAACTTTTTTATTAAAAAATTCTTAGTAGCATGCAGTAACATTCCTTGATAGATCTACACTTTTGCAAATGCTCAATGCCAGCCCATGAAGATCGGCTAACATGGACGTGTAATGTCTAAGCATAGTGAATAGTAAACCAAGATCACCCTAACGAATCGACATATTGTGCTACTCTGTAGCTTGTTTAAGGGTTAACTTTTTAATTAAAAAAGTCTTACTAGCATGCAGTAACATTCCTTGATAGATCCACCCCTTTGCAAATGCGCAATGCTAGCCCATGGCGATCGGCTAACATGGACGTGTAATGTCTAACCATAGTGAATAGTAAACCAAGATCACCCTAACGAATCGACATATTTTGCTACTCTGTAGCTTGTCTAAGGGTTAACTTTTTAATTAAAAAAGTCTTAGTAGCATGCAGTAACATTCCTTGATGGATCTACCCCTTTGCAAATGCGCAATGCTAGCCCATGAAGATCGGCTAACATGGACGTGTAATGTCTAACAATAGTGAATAGTAAACCAAGATCACCCTAACGAATCGACATATTGTGCTACTCTGTAGCTTGTTTAAGGGTTAACTTTTTAATTAAAAAAATCTTAGTAGCATGCAGTAACATTCCTTGATAGATCTACCCCTTTGCAAATGCTCAATGCTAGCCCATGGCGATCGGCTAACATGGACGTGTAATGTCTAACCATAGTGAATAGTAAACCAAGATCACCCTAACGAATCGACATATTGTGCTACTCTGTAGCTTGTCTAAGGGTTAACTTTTTTATTAAAAAATTCTTAGTAGCATGCAGTAACATTCCTTGATAGATCTACACTTTTGCAAATGCTCAATGCCAGCCCATGGCGATCGGCTAACATGGACGTGTAATGTCTAAGCATAGTGAATAGTAAACCAAGATCACCCTAACGAATCGACATATTGTGCTACTCTGTAGCTTGTTTAAGGGTTAACTTTTTAATTAAAAAAATCTTAGTAGCATGCAGTAACATTCCTTGATAGATCCACCCCTTTGCAAATGCGCAATGCTAGCCCATGGCGATCGGCTAACATGGACGTGTAATGTCTAAGCATGGTGAATAGTAAACCAAGATCACCCTAACGAATCGACATATCGTGCTACTCTGTAGCTTGTCTAAGGGTTGACTTTTTAATTCAAAAATCTAAGCATGCAGTAATCTTCCTCGATAGATCCACCCCTTTGCAAATGCGCAATGCTAGCCCATGAAGATCGGCTAACATGGACGTGTAATGTCTAAGCATAGTGAATAGTAAACCAAGATCACCCTAACGAATCGACATATTCTGCTACTCTGTAGCTTGTCTAATGGTTAACTTTTTAATTAAAAAAATCTTAGTAGCATGCAGTAACATTCCTTGATAGATCCACCCCTTTGCAAATGCGCAATGCTAGCCCATGAAGATCGGCTAACATGGACGTGTAATGTCTAACCATAGTGAACAGTAAACCGTGATCAGCGTAACAAATCGACATATTGTGCTACTCTGTAGCTGTCTAAGGGTTAACTTTTTAATTAAAAAAATCTTAGTAGCATGCAGTAACATTCCTTGATAGATCCACCCCTTTGCAAATGCGCAATGCTAGCCCATGAAGATCGGCTAACATGGACGTGTAATGTCTAACAATAGTGAATAGTAAACCAAGATCACCCTAACGAATCGACATATTGTGCTACTCTGTAGCTTGTCTAAGGGTTAACTTTTTAATTAAAAAAATCTTAGTAGCATGCAGTAACATTCCTTGATAGATCTACCCCTTTGCAAATGCTCAATGCTAGCCCATGGCGATCGGCTAACATGGACGTGTAATGTCTAACCATAGTGAATAGTAAACCAAGATCACCCTAACGAATCGACATATTGTGCTACTCTGTAGCTTGTCTTAGGGTTAACTTTTTAATTAAAAAAATCTTAGTAGCATGCAGTAACATTCCTTGATAGATCTAACCCTTTGCAAATGCTCAATGCTAGCCCATGAAGATCGGCTAACATGGACGTGTAATGTCTAACCATAGTGAATAGTAAACCAAGATCACCCTAACGAATCGACATATCGTGCTACTCTGTAGCTTGTCTAAGGGTTAACTTTTTAATTAAAAAAATCTTAGTAGCATGCAGTAACATTCCTTGATAGATCCACCCCTTTGCAAATGCGCAATGCTAGCCCATGAAGATCGGCTAACATGGACATGTAATGTCTAACCATAGTGAATAGTAAACCAAGATCACCCTAACGAATCGACATATCGTGCTACTCTGTAGCTTGTCTAAGGGTTAACTTTTTAATTAAAAAAATCTTAGTAGCATGCAGTAACATTCCTTGATAGATCTACCCCTTTGCAAATGCTCAATGCTAGCCCATGAAGATCGGCTAACATGGACGTGTAATGTCTAAGCATAGTGAATAGTAAACCAAGATCACCCTAACGAATCGACATATTGTGCTACTCTGTAGCTTGTTTAAGGGTTAACTTTTTAATTAAAAAAGTCTTAGTAGCATGCAGTAACATTCCTTGATAGATCCACCCTTTGCAAATGCGCAATGCTAGCCCATGGCGATCGGCTAACATGGACGTGTAATGTCTAACCATAGTGAATAGTAAACCAAGATCACCCTAACGAATCGACATATTTTGCTACTCTGTAGCTTGTCTAAGGGTTAACTTTTTAATTAAAAAAGTCTTAGTAGCATGCAGTAACATTCCTTGATGGATCTACCCCTTTGCAAATGCGCAATGCTAGCCCATGAAGATCGGCTAACATGGACGTGTAATGTCTAACAATAGTGAATAGTAAACCAAGATCACCCTAACGAATCGACATATTGTGCTACTCTGTAGCTTGTTTAAGGGTTAACTTTTTAATTAAAAAAATCTTAGTAGCATGCAGTAACATTCCTTGATAGATCTACCCCTTTGCAAATGCTCAATGCTAGCCCATGGCGATCGGCTAACATGGACGTGTAATGTCTAACCATAGTGAATAGTAAACCAAGATCACCCTAACGAATCGACATATTGTGCTACTCTGTAGCTTGTCTAAGGGTTAACTTTTTTATTAAAAAATTCTTAGTAGCATGCAGTAACCTTCCTTGATAGATCTACACTTTTGCAAATGCTCAATGCCAGCCCATGAAGATCGGCTAACATGGACGTGTAATGTCTAAGCATAGTGAATAGTAAACCAAGATCACCCTAACGAATCGACATATTGTGCTACTCTGTAGCTTGTTTAAGGGTTAACTTTTTAATTAAAAAAATCTTAGTAGCATGCAGTAACATTAATTGATAGATCTACCCCTTTGCAAATGCGCAATGCTAGCCCATGAAGATCGGCTAACATGGACGTGTAATGTCTAAGCATAGTGAATAGTAAACCAAGATCACCCTAACGAATCGACATATTGTGCTACTCTGTGGCTTGTCTAAGGGTTAACTTTTTAATTAAAAAAATCTTAGTAGCATGCAGTAACATTCCTTGATAGATCTACCCCTTTGCAAATGCGCAATGCTAGCCCATGGCGATCGGCTAACATGGACGTGTAATGTCTAAGCATAGTGAATAGTAAACCAAGATCACTCTAACGAATCGACATATTGTGCTACTCTGTAGCTTGTCTAAGGGTTAACTTTTTAATTAAAAAAGTCTTAGTAGCATGCAGTAACATTCCTTGATAGATCTACCCCTTTGCAAATGCTCAATGCTAGCCCATGAAGATTGGCTAACATGGACGTGTAATGTCTAACAATAGTGAATAGTAAACCAAGATCACCCTAACGAATCGACATATTGTGCTACTCTGTAGCTTGTCTAAGGGTTAACTTTTTAATTAAAAAAATCTTAGTAGCATGCAGTAACATTCCTTGATAGATCTACCCCTTTGCAAATGCTCAATGCTAGCCCATGACGATCGGCTAACATGGACGTGTAATGTCTAACAATAGTGAATAGTAAACCAAGATCACCCTAACGAATCGACATATTGTGCTACTCTGTAGCTTGTCTAAGGGTTAACTTTTTAATTAAAAAAATCTTAGTAGCATGCAGTAATATTCCTTGATAGATCTACCCCTTTGCAAATGCTCAATGCCAGCCCATGAAGATCGGCTAACATGGACGTGTAATGTCTAAGCATAGTGAATAGTAAACCAAGATCACCCTAACGAATCGACATATTGTGCTACTCTGTAGCTTGTTTAAGGGTTAACTTTTTAATTAAAAAAATCTTAGTAGCATGCAGTAACATTAATTGATAGATCTACCCCTTTGCAAATGCGCAATGCTAGCCCATGAAGATCGGCTAACATGGACGTGTAATGTCTAAGCATAGTGAATAGTAAACCAAGATCACCCTAACGAATCGACATATTGTGCTACTCTGTGGCTTGTCTAAGGGTTAACTTTTTAATTAAAAAAATCTTAGTAGCATGCAGTAACATTCCTTGATAGATCTACCCCTTTGCAAATGCTCAATGCTAGCCCATGACGATCGGCTAACATGGACGTGTAATGTCTGAGCATAGTGAATAGTAAACCGTGATCAGCGTAACAAATTGACATATTCTGCTACTCTGTAGCTTGTCTAAGGGTTAACTTTTTAATTAAAAAAATCTTAGTAGCATGCAGTAACATTCCTTGATAGATCTACCCCTTTGCAAATGCGCAATGCTAGCCCATGAAGATCGGCTAACATGGACGTGTAATGTCTGAGCATAGTGAATAGTAAACCGTGATCAGCGTAACAAATTGACATATTCTGCTACTCTGTAGCTTGTCTAAGGGTTAACTTTTTAATTAAAAAAATCTTAGTAGCATGCAGTAACATTCCTTGATAGATCTACCCCTTTGCAAATGCGCAATGCTAGCCCATGAAGATCGGCTAACATGGACGTGTAATGTCTAAGCATAGTGAATAGTAAACCAAGATCACCCTAACGAATCGACATATCGTGCTACTCTGTAGCTTGTCTAAGGGTTAACTTTTTAATTAAAAAAATCTTAGTAGCATGCAGTAACATTCCTTGATAGATCCACCCCTTTGCAAATGCGCAATGCTAGCCCATGAAGATCGGCTAACATGGACGTGTAATGTCTAACCATAGTGAATAGTAAACCATGATCAGCGTAACAAATCGACATATGCTGCTACTCTGTAGCTTGGCTAAGGGTTAACTTTTTAATTAAAAAAATCTTAGTAGCATGCAGTAATCTTCCTTGATAGATCTATCCCTTTGCAAATGCGCAATGCTAGCCCATGAAGATCGGCTAACATGGACGTGTAATGTCTAACAATAGTGAATAGTAAACCAAGATCACCCTAACGAATCGACATATTGTGCTACTCTGTAGCTTGTTTAAGGGTTAACTTTTTAATTAAAAAAATCTTAGTAGCATGCAGTAACATTCCTTGATAGATCTACCCCTTTGCAAATGCTCAATGCTAGCCCATGGCGATCGGCTAACATGGACGTGTAATGTCTAACCATAGTGAATAGTAAACCAAGATCACCCTAACGAATCGACATATTGTGCTACTCTGTAGCTTGTCTAAGGGTTAACTTTTTTATTAAAAAATTCTTAGTAGCATGCAGTAACATTCCTTGATAGATCTACACTTTTGCAAATGCTCAATGCCAGCCCATGAAGATCGGCTAACATGGACGTGTAATGTCTAAGCATAGTGAATAGTAAACCAAGATCACCCTAACGAATCGACATATTGTGCTACTCTGTGGCTTGTTTAAGGGTTAACTTTTTAATTAAAAAAATCTTAGTAGCATGCAGTAACATTAATTGATAGATCTACCCCTTTGCAAATGCGCAATGCTAGCCCATGAAGATCGGCTAACATGGACGTGTAATGTCTAAGCATAGTGAATAGTAAACCAAGATCACCCTAACGAATCGACATATTGTGCTACTCTGTGGCTTGTCTAAGGGTTAACTTTTTAATTAAAAAAATCTTAGTAGCATGCAGTAACATTCCTTGATAGATCTACCCCTTTGCAAATGCGCAATGCTAGCCCATGGCGATCGGCTAACATGGACGTGTAATGTCTAAGCATAGTGAATAGTAAACCAAGATCACTCTAACGAATCGACATATTGTGCTACTCTGTAGCTTGTCTAAGGGTTAACTTTTTAATTAAAAAAGTCTTAGTAGCATGCAGTAACATTCCTTGATAGATCTACCCCTTTGCAAATGCTCAATGCTAGCCCATGAAGATTGGCTAACATGGACGTGTAATGTCTAACAATAGTGAATAGTAAACCAAGATCACCCTAACGAATCGACATATTGTGCTACTCTGTAGCTTGTCTAAGGGTTAACTTTTTAATTAAAAAAATCTTAGTAGCATGCAGTAACATTCCTTGATAGATCTACCCCTTTGCAAATGCTCAATGCTAGCCCATGACGATCGGCTAACATGGACGTGTAATGTCTAACAATAGTGAATAGTAAACCAAGATCACCCTAACGAATCGACATATTGTGCTACTCTGTAGCTTGTCTAAGGGTTAACTTTTTAATTAAAAAAATCTTAGTAGCATGCAGTAATATTCCTTGATAGATCTACCCCTTTGGAAATGCGCAATGCTAGCCCATGGCGATCGGCTAACATGGACGTGTAATGTCTGAGCATAGTGAATAGTAAACCGTGATCAGCGTAACAAATTGACATATTCTGCTACTCTGTAGCTTGTCTAAGGGTTAACTTTTTAATTAAAAAAATCTTAGTAGCATGCAGTAACATTCCTTGATAGATCTACCCCTTTGCAAATGCGCAATGCTAGCCCATGAAGATCGGCTAACATGGACGTGTAATGTCTAAGCATAGTGAATAGTAAACCAAGATCACCCTAACGAATCGACATATCGTGCTACTCTGTAGCTTGTCTAAGGGTTAACTTTTTAATTAAAAAAATCTTAGTAGCATGCAGTAACATTCCTTGATAGATCCACCCCTTTGCAAATGCGCAATGCTAGCCCATGAAGATCGGCTAACATGGACGTGTAATGTCTAACCATAGTGAATAGTAAACCATGATCAGCGTAACAAATCGACATATGCTGCTACTCTGTAGCTTGGCTAAGGGTTAACTTTTTAATTAAAAAAATCTTAGTAGCATGCAGTAATCTTCCTTGATAGATCTATCCCTTTGCAAATGCGCAATGCTAGCCCATGAAGATCGGCTAACATGGACGTGTAATGTCTAACCATAGTGAATAGTAAACCATGATCAGCGTAACAAATCGACATATTCTGGTACTCTGTAGCTTGTCTAAGGGTTAACTTTTTAATTAAAAAAATCTTAGTAGCATGCAGTAACATTGCTTGATAGATCTACCCCTTTGCAAATGCGCAATGCTAGCCCATGGCGATCGGCTAACATGTATGTGTAATGTCTAACCATAGTGAATAGTAAACCGTGATCAGCGTAACAAATCGACATATTCTGCTGCTCTGTAGCTTGTCTAAGGGTTAACTTTTTAATTAAAAAAATCTTAGTAGCATGCAGTAACATTCCTTAATAGATCTACCCCTTTGCAAATGCGCAATGCTAGCCCATGAAGATCGGCTAACATGGACGTGTAATGTCTAAGCATAGTGAATAGTAAACCAAGATCACCCTAACGAATCGACATATTGTGCTACTCTGTAGCTTGTCTGACGGTTAACTTTTTAATTAAAAAAGCTTAGTAGCATGCAGTAACATTCCTTGATAGATCCACCCCTTTGCAAATGCGCAATGCTAGCCCATGGCGATCGGCTAACATGGACGTGTAATGTCTAACCATAGTGAATAGTAAACCGTGATCAGCGTAACAAATCGACATATTCTGCTACTCTGTAGCTTGTCTAAGGGTTAACTTTTTAATTAAAAAAGCTTAGTAGCATGCAGTAACATTCCTTGATAGATCCACCCCTTTGCAAATGCGCAATGCTAGCCCATGGCGATCGGCTAACATGGACGTGTTATGTCTAAGCATAGTGAATAGTAAACCAAGATCACCCTAACGAATCGACATATCGTGCTACTCTGTAGCTTGTCTAAGGGTTGACTTTTTAATTCAAAAATCTAAGCATGCAGTAATCTTCCTCGATAGATCCACCCCTTTGCAAATGCGCAATGCTAGCCCATGAAGATCGGCTAACATGGACGTGTAATGTCTAAGCATAGTGAATAGTAAACCAGGATCACCCTAACGAATCGACATATTCTGCTACTCTGTAGCTTGTCTAATGGTTAACTTTTTAATTAAAAAAATCTTAGTAGCATGCAGTAACATTCCTTGATAGATCCACCCCTTTGCAAATGCGCAATGCTAGCCCATGAAGATCGGCTAACATGGACGTGTAATGTCTAACCATAGTGAACAGTAAACCGTGATCAGCGTAACAAATCGACATATTGTGCTACTCTGTAGCTGTCTAAGGGTTAACTTTTTAATTAAAAAATCTTAGTAGCATGCAGTAACATTCCTTGATAGATCCACCCCTTTGCAAATGCGCAATGCTAGCCCATGAAGATCGGCTAACATGGACGTGTAATGTCTAACAATAGTGAATAGTAAACCAAGATCACCCTAACGAATCGACATATTGTGCTACTCTGTAGCTTGTCTAAGGGTTAACTTTTTAATTAAAAAAATCTTAGTAGCATGCAGTAACATTCCTTGATAGATCTACCCCTTTGCAAATGCTCAATGCTAGCCCATGGCGATCGGCTAACATGTATGTGTAATGTCTAACCATAGTGAATAGTAAACCGTGATCAGCGTAACAAATCGACATATTCTGCTGCTCTGTAGCTTGTCTAAGGGTTAACTTTTTAATTAAAAAAATCTTAGTAGCATGCAGTAACATTCCTTAATAGATCTACCCCTTTGCAAATGCGCAATGCTAGCCCATGAAGATCGGCTAACATGGACGTGTAATGTCTAAGCATAGTGAATAGTAAACCAAGATCACCCTAACGAATCGACATATTGTGCTACTCTGTAGCTTGTCTAACGGTTAACTTTTTAATTAAAAAAGCTTAGTAGCATGCAGTAACATTCCTTGATAGATCCACCCCTTTGCAAATGCGCAATGCTAGCCCATGGCGATCGGCTAACATGGACGTGTAATGTCTAACCATAGTGAATAGTAAACCGTGATCAGCGTAACAAATCGACATATTCTGCTACTCTGTAGCTTGTCTAAGGGTTAACCTTTTAATTAAAAAAGCTTAGTAGCATGCAGTAACATTCCTTGATAGATCCACCCCTTTGCAAATGCGCAATGCTAGCCCATGGCGATCGGCTAACATGGACGTGTAATGTCTAAGCATAGTGAATAGTAAACCAAGATCACCCTAACGAATCGACATATCGTGCTACTCTGTAGCTTGTCTAAGGGTTGACTTTTTAATTCAAAAATCTAAGCATGCAGTAATCTTCCTCGATAGATCCACCCCTTTGCAAATGCGCAATGCTAGCCCATGAAGATCGGCTAACATGGACGTGTAATGTCTAAGCATAGTGAATAGTAAACCAAGATCACCCTAACGAATCGACATATTCTGCTACTCTGTAGCTTGTCTAATGGTTAACTTTTTAATTAAAAAAATCTTAGTAGCATGCAGTAACATTCCTTGATAGATCCACCCCTTTGCAAATGCGCAATGCTAGCCCATGAAGATCGGCTAACATGGACGTGTAATGTCTAACCATAGTGAACAGTAAACCGTGATCAGCGTAACAAATCGACATATTGTGCTACTCTGTAGCTGTCTAAGGGTTAACTTTTTAATTAAAAAATCTTAGTAGCATGCAGTAACATTCCTTGATAGATCCACCCCTTTGCAAATGCGCAATGCTAGCCCATGAAGATCGGCTAACATGGACGTGTAATGTCTAACAATAGTGAATAGTAAACCAAGATCACCCTAACGAATCGACATATTGTGCTACTCTGTAGCTTGTCTAAGGGTTAACTTTTTAATTAAAAAAATCTTAGTAGCATGCAGTAACATTCCTTGATAGATCTTCCCCTTTGCAAATGCTCAATGCTAGCCCATGGCGATCGGCTAACATGGACGTGTAATGTCTAACCATAGTGAATAGTAAACCAAGATCACCCTAACGAATCGACATATTGTGCTACTCTGTAGCTTGTCTTAGGGTTAACTTTTTAATTAAAAAAATCTTAGTAGCATGCAGTAACATTCCTTGATAGATCTAACCCTTTGCAAATGCTCAATGCTAGCCCATGAAGATCGGCTAACATGGACGTGTAATGTCTAAGCATAGTGAATAGTAAACCAAGATCACCCTAACGAATCGACATATTGTGCTACTCTGTAGCTTGTCTAACGGTTAACTTTTTAATTAAAAAAGCTTAGTGGCATGCAGTAACATTCCTTGATAGATCCACCCCTTTGCAAATGAGCAATGCTAGCCCGTGGCGATCGGCTAACATGGACGTGTAATGTCTAACCATAGTGAATAGTAAACCGTGATCAGCGTAACAAATCGACATATTCTGCTACTCTGTAGCTTGTCTAAGGGTTAACTTTTTAATTAAAAAGCTTAGTAGCATGCAGTAACATTAATTGATAGATCTACCCCTTTGCAAATGCGCAATGCTAGCCCATGAAGATCGGCTAACATGGACGTGTAATGTCTAAGCATAGTGAATAG
>NW_028294082.1:0-33217 GCF_964341445.2 Mesoplodon mirus | reverse complement strand
GTCGATTTGTTACGCTGATCACGGTTTACTATTCGCTATGGTTAGACATTACAGGTCCGTGTTAGCCGATCGCCATGGGCTAGCATTGCGCATTTGCAAAGGGGTGGATCTATCGAGGAAGATTACTGCATGCTACTAAGATTTTTTTAATTAAAAGTTATCCCTTAGCCAAGCTACAGAGTAGCAGAATATGTCGATTTGTTACGCTTATCACGGTTTTACTATTCACTATGGTTAGACATTACACGTCCATGTTAGCCGATCGCCATGGGCTAGCATTGAGCATTTGCAAAGGGGTGGATCTATCGAGGAATGTTACTGCATGATACTAAGATTTTTTTTAATTAAAAAGTTATCCCTTAGCCAAGCTACAGAGTAGCAGAATATGTCGATTTGTTTACGCTTATCACGGTTTACTATTCACTATGGTTAGACATTACAGGTCCGTGTTAGCCGATCGCCATGGGCTAGCATTGCGCATTTGCAAAGGGGTGGATCTATCGAGGAAGATTACTGCATGCTACTAAGATTTTTTTAATTAAAAGTTATCCCTTAGCCAAGCTACAGAGTAGCAGAATATGTCGATTTGTTACGCTGATCACGGTTTACTATTCACTATGGTTAGACATTACACGTCCGTGTTAGCCGATCGTCGTGGGCTAGGATTGAGTATTTGCAAAGGGGTGGATCTATCAAGGAATGTTACTGCATGATACTAAGATTTTTTTAATTAAAAAGTTATCCCTTAGCCAAGCTACAGAGTAGCAGAATATGTCGATTTGTTACGCTGATCACGGTTTACTATTCACTATGGTTAGATATTACAGGTCCGTGTTAGCCGATCGCCATGGGCTAGCATTGCGCATTTGCAAAGGGGTGGATCTATCGAGGAAGATTACTGCATGCTACTAAGATTTTTTTAATTAAAAGTTATCCCTTAGCCAAGCTACAGAGTAGCAGAATATGTCGATTTGTTACGCTTATCACGGTTTACTATTCACTATGGTTAGACATTACACGTCCATGTTAGCCGATCGCCATGGGCTAGCATTGAGCATTTGCAAAGGGGTGGATCTATCGAGGAATGTTACTGCATGATACTAAGATTTTTTTAATTAAAAAGTTATCCCTTAGCCAAGCTACAGAGTAGCAGAATATGTCGATTTGTTACGCTTATCACGGTTTACTATTCACTATGGTTTAGACATTACAGGTCCGTGTTAGCCGATCGCCATGGGCTAGCATTGCGCATTTGCAAAGGGGTGGATCTATCGAGGAAGATTACTGCATGCTACTAAGATTTTTTTAATTAAAAGTTATCCCTTAGCCAAGCTACAGAGTAGCAGAATATGTCGATTTGTTACGCTGATCACGGTTTACTATTCACTATGGTTAGACATTACACGTCCGTGTTAGCCGATCGTCGTGGGCTAGGATTGAGTATTTGCAAAGGGGTGGATCTATCAAGGAATGTTACTGCATGATACTAAGATTTTTTTAATTAAAAAGTTATCCCTTAGCCAAGCTACAGAGTAGCAGAATATGTCGATTTGTTACGCTGATCACGGTTTACTATTCACTATGGTTAGACATTACAGGTCCGTGTTAGCCGATCGTCATGGGCTAGCATTGCGCATTTGCAAAGGGGTGGATCTGTCGAGGAAGATTACTGCATGCTACTAAGATTTTTTTAATTAAAAGTTATCCCTTAGCCAAGCTACAGAGTAGCAGAATATGTGGATTTGTTACGCTGATCACGGTTTACTATTCACTATGGTTAGACATTACACGTCCATGTTAGCCGATCGTCGTGGGCTAGGATTGAGTATTTGCAAAGGGGTGGATCTATCAAGGAATGTTACTGCATGATACTAAGATTTTTTTAATTAAAAAGTTATCCCTTAGCCAAGCTACAGAGTAGCAGAATATGTCGATTTGTTACGCTGATCACGGTTTACTATTCGCTATGGTTAGACATTACAGGTCCGTGTTAGCCGATCGTCATGGGCTAGCATTGCGCATTTGCAAAGGGGTGGATCTATCGAGGAAGATTACTGCATGCTACTAAGATTTTTTTAATTAAAAGTTATCCCTTAGCCAAGCTACAGAGTAGCAGAATATGTCGATTTGTTACGCTCATCACGGTTTACTATTCACTATGGTTAGACATTACACGTCCGTGTTAGCCGATCGTCGTGGGCTAGGATTGAGTATTTTGCAAAGGGGTGGATCTCTCAAGGAATGTTACTGCATGATACTAAGATTTTTTTAATTAAAAAGTTATCCCTTAGCCAAGCTACAGAGTAGCAGAATATGTCGATTTGTTACGCTGATCACGGTTTACTATTCGCTATGGTTAGACATTACAGGTCCGTGTTAGCCGATCGTCATGGGCTAGCATTGCGCATTTGCAAAGGGGTGGATCTATCGAGGAAGATTACTGCATGCTACTAAGATTTTTTTAATTAAAAGTTATCCCTTAGCCAAGCTACAAAGTAGCAGAATATGTCGATTTGTTACGCTGATCACGGTTTACTATTCACTATGGTTAGACATTACACGTCCATGTTAGCCGATCGCCATGGGCTAGCATGCATTGAGCATTTGCAAAGGGGTGGATCTATCGAGGAATTTTACTGCATGATACTAAGATTTTTTTAATTAAAAAGTTATCCCTTAGCCAAGCTACAGAGTAGCAGAATATGTCGATTTGTTACGCTGATCACGGTTTACTATTCACTATGGTTAGACATTACAGGTCCGTGTTAGCCGATCGCCATGGGCTAGCATTGCGCATTTGCAAAGGGGTGAATCTATCGAGGAAGATTACTGCATGCTACAAAGATTTTTTTAATTAAAAAGTTAACCCCTAGAAAAGCTACAGAGTAGCAGAATATGTCGACTTGTTACGCTGATCATGGTTTACTACTCACTATGCTTAGACATTACACGTCCGTGTTAGCCGATCGCCATGGGCTGGTATTGCGCATTTGCAAAGGGGTGGATCTATCGAGGAAGATTACTGCATGATACTAAGATTTTTTAATTAAAAAGTTATCCCTTAGCCAAGCTACAGAGTAGCAGAATATGTCGATTTGTTACGCTCATCACGGTTTACTATTCACTATGGTTAGACATTACACGTCCGTGTTAGCCGATCGTCGTGGGCTAGGATTGAGTATTTGCAAAGGGGTGGATCTCTCAAGGAATGTTACTGCATGATACTAAGATTTTTTTAATTAAAAAGTTATCCCTTAGCCAAGCTACAGCGTAGCAGAATATGTCGATTTGTTACGCTGATCACGGTTTACTATTCACTATGGTTAGACATTACACGCCCGTGTTAGCCGATCGTCGTGGGCTAGGATTGAGTATTTGCAAAGGGGTGGATCTATCAAGGAATGTTACTGCATGATACTAAGATTTTTTTAATTAAAAAGTTATCCCTTAGCCAAGCTACAGAGTAGCAGAATATGTCGATTTGTTACGCTGATCACAGTTTACTCTTCACTATGGTTAGACATTACAGGTCCGTGTTAGCCGATCGCCATGGGCTAGCATTGCGCATTTGCAAAGGGGTGGATCTATCGAGGAAGATTACTGCATGCTACTAAGATTTTTTTAATTAAAAGTTATCCCTTAGCCAAGCTACAGAGTAGCAGAATATGTCGATTTGTTACGCTGATCACGGTTTACTATTCACTATGGTTAGACATTACACGTCCGTGTTAGCCGATCGTCGTGGGCTAGGATTGAGTATTTGCAAAGGGGTGGATCTATCAAGGAATGTTACTGCATGCTACTAAGATTTTTTTAATTAAAAAGTTAACCCTTAGACAAGCTACAGAGTAGCAAAATATGTCGATTCGTTAGGGTGATCTTGGTTTACTACTCACTATGGTTAGACATTACACGTCCATGTTAGCCAATCTTCATAGGCTAGCATTGCGCATTTGCAAAGGGGTAGATCTATCAAGGAATGTTACTGCAGGCTACTAAGATTTTTTTAATTAAAAAGTTAACCCCTAGACAAGCTACAGAGTACACAATATGTCGATTCGTTAGGGTGATCTTGGTTTACTATTCACTATGGTTAGACATTACAGGTCCGTGTTAGCCGATCGTCATGGGCTAGCATTGCGCATTTGCAAAGGGGTGGATCTATCGAGGAAGATTACTGCATGCTACTAAGATTTTTTTTAATTAAAAGTTATCCCTTAGCCAAGCTACAGAGTAGCAGAATATGTCGATTTGTTACGCTCATCACGGTTACTATTCACTATGGTTAGACATTACACGTCCGTGTTAGCCGATCGTCGTGGGCTAGGATTGAGTATTTGCAAAGGGGTGGATCTATCAAGGAATGTTACTGCATGATACTAAGATTTTTTTAATTAAAAAGTTATCCCTTAGCCAAGCTACAGAGTAGCAGAATATGTCGATTTGTTACGCTGATCACGGTTTACTATTCACTATGGTTAGACATTACACGTCCATGTTAGCCGATCGCCATGGGCTAGCATTGAGCATTTGCAAAGGGGTGGATCTATCGAGGAATGTTACTGCATGATACTAAGATTTTTTTAATTAAAAAGTTATCCCTTAGCCAAGCTACAGAGTAGCAGAATATGTCGATTTGTTACGCTGATCACGGTTTACTATTCACTATGGTTAGACATTACAGGTCCGTGTTAGCCGATCGCCATGGGCTAGCATTGCGCATTTGCAAAGGGGTGGATCTATCGAGGAAGATTACTGCATGATACTAAGATTTTTTTAATTAAAAAGTTATCCCTTAGCCAAGCTACAGAGTAGCAGAATATGTCGATTTGTTACGCTTATCACGGTTTACTATTCACTATGGTTAGACATTACAGGTCCGTGTTAGCCGATCGCCATGGGCTAGCATTGCGCATTTGCAAAGGGGTGGATCTATCGAGGAAGATTACTGCATGCTACTAAGATTTTTTTAATTAAAAGTTATCCCTTAGCCAAGCTACAGAGTAGCAGAATATGTCGATTTGTTACGCTGATCACGGTTTACTATTCACTATGGTTAGACATTACACGTCCGTGTTAGCCGATCGTCGTGGGCTAGGATTGAGTATTTGCAAAGGGGTGGATCTATCAAGGAATGTTACTGCATGATACTAAGATTTTTTTAATTAAAAAGTTATCCCTTAGCCAAGCTACAGAGTAGCAGAATATGTCGATTTGTTACGCTGATCACGGTTTACTATTCACTATGGTTAGACATTACAGGTCCGTGTTAGCCGATCGTCATGGGCTAGCATTGCGCATTTGCAAAGGGGTGGATCTATCGAGGAAGATTACTGCATGCTACTAAGATTTTTTTAATTAAAAAGTTATCCCTTAGCCAAGCTACAGAGTAGCAGAATATGTGGATTTGTTACGCTGATCACGGTTTACTATTCACTATGGTTAGACATTACACGTCCATGTTAGCCGATCGTCGTGGGCTAGGATTGAGTATTTGCAAAGGGGTGGATCTATCAAGGAATGTTACTGCATGATACTAAGATTTTTTTAATTAAAAAGTTATCCCTTAGCCAAGCTACAGAGTAGCAGAATATGTCGATTTGTTACGCTGATCACGGTTTACTATTCGCTATGGTTAGACATTACAGGTCCGTGTTAGCCGATCGTCATGGGCTAGCATTGCGCATTTGCAAAGGGGTGGATCTATCGAGGAAGATTACTGCATGCTACTAAGATTTTTTTAATTAAAAAGTTATCCCTTAGCCAAGCTACAGAGTAGCAGAATATGTCGATTTGTTACGCTCATCACGGTTTACTATTCACTATGGTTAGACATTACACGTCCGTGTTAGCCGATCGTCGTGGGCTAGGATTGAGTATTTGCAAAGGGTGGATCTATCGAGGAAGATTACTGCATGCTACTAAGATTTTTTTTAATTAAAAGTTATCCCTTAGCCAAGCTACAAAGTAGCAGAATATGTCGATTTGTTACGCTGATCACGGTTTACTATTCACTATGGTTAGACATTACACGTCCATGTTAGCCGATCGCCATGGGCTAGCATTGAGCATTTGCAAAGGGGTGGATCTATCGAGGAATTTTTACTGCATGATACTAAGATTTTTTTAATTAAAAAGTTATCCCTTAGCCAAGCTACAGAGTAGCAGAATATGTCGATTTGTTACGCTGATCACGGTTTACTATTCACTATGGTTAGACATTACAGGTCCGTGTTAGCCGATCGCCATGGGCTAGCATTGCGCATTTGCAAAGGGGTGGATCTATCGAGGAAGATTACTGCATGCTACAAAGATTTTTTTAATTAAAAAGTTAACCCCTAGAAAAGCTACAGAGTAGCAGAATATGTCGACTTGTTACGCTGATCATGGTTTACTACTCACTATGCTTAGACATTACACGTCCGTGTTAGCCGATCGCCATGGGCTGGTATTGCGCATTTGCAAAGGGGTGGATCTATCGAGGAAGATTACTGCATGATACTAAGATTTTTTTAATTAAAAAGTTATCCCTTAGCCAAGCTACAGAGTAGCAGAATATGTCGATTTGTTACGCTCATCACGGTTTACTATTCACTATGGTTAGACATTACACGCCCGTGTTAGCCGATCGTCGTGGGCTAGGATTGAGTATTTGCAAAGGGGTGGATCTATCAAGGAATGTTACTGCATGATACTAAGATTTTTTTAATTAAAAAGTTATCCCTTAGCCAAGCTACAGAGTAGCAGAATATGTCGATTTGTTACGCTGATCACGGTTTACTATTCACTATGGTTAGACATTACAGGTCCGTGTTAGCCGATCGTCATGGGCTAGCATTGCGCATTTGCAAAGGGGTGGATCTATCGAGGAAGATTACTGCATGCTACTAAGATTTTTTTAATTAAAAGTTATCCCTTAGCCAAGCTACAGAGTAGCAGAATATGTGGATTTGTTACGCTGATCACGGTTTACTATTCACTATGGGTTAGACATTACACGTCCGTGTTAGCCGATCGCCATGGGCTAGCATTGCGCATTTGCAAAGGGGTGGATCTATCGAGGAAGATTACTGCATGCTACAAAGATTTTTTAATTAAAAAGTTAACCCCTAGAAAAGCTACAGAGTAGCAGAATATGTCGATTTGTTACGCTGATCACAGTTTTACTCTTCACTATGGTTAGACATTACAGGTCCGTGTTAGCCGATCGCCATGGGCTAGCATTGCGCATTTGCAAAGGGGTGGATCTATCGAGGAAGATTACTGCATGCTACTAAGATTTTTTTAATTAAAAGTTATCCCTTAGCCAAGCTACAGAGTAGCAGAATATGTCGATTTGTTACGCTGATCACGGTTTACTATTCACTATGGTTAGACATTACACGTCCGTGTTAGCCGATCGTCGTGGGCTAGGATTGAGTATTTGCAAAGGGTGGATCTATCAAGGAATGTTACTGCATGCTACTAAGATTTTTTTAATTAAAAAGTTAACCCTTAGACAAGCTACAGAGTAGCAAAATGTGTCGATTCGTTAGGGTGATCTTGGTTTACTACTCACTATGGTTAGACATTACACGTCCATGTTAGCCAATCTTCATAGGCTAGCATTGCGCATTTGCAAAGGGGTAGATCTATCAAGGAATGTTACTGCAGGCTACTAAGATTTTTTTAATTAAAAAGTTAACCCCTAGACAAGCTACAGAGTACACAATATGTCGATTCGTTAGGGTGATCTTGGTTTACTATTCACTATGGTTAGACATTACAGGTCCGTGTTAGCCGATCGTCATGGGCTAGCATTGCGCATTTGCAAAGGGGTGGATCTATCGAGGAAGATTACTGCATGCTACTAAGATTTTTTTAATTAAAAGTTATCCCTTAGCCAAGCTACAGAGTAGCAGAATATGTCGATTTGTTACGCTCATCACGGTTTACTATTCACTATGGTTAGACATTACACGTCCGTGTTAGCCGATCGTCGTGGGCTAGGATTGAGTATTTGCAAAGGGGTGGATCTATCAAGGAATGTTACTGCATGATACTAAGATTTTTTTAATTAAAAAGTTATCCCTTAGCCAAGCTACAGAGTAGCAGAATATGTCGATTTGTTACGCTGATCACGGTTTACTATTCACTATGGTTAGACATTACACGTCCATGTTAGCCGATCGCCATGGGCTAGCATTGAGCATTTGCAAAGGGGTGGATCTATCGAGGAATGTTACTGCATGATACTAAGATTTTTTTAATTAAAAAGTTATCCCTTAGCCAAGCTACAGAGTAGCAGAATATGTCGATTTTGTTACGCTGATCACGGTTTACTATTCACTATGGTTAGACATTACAGGTCCGTGTTAGCCGATCGCCATGGGCTAGCATTGCGCATTTGCAAAGGGGTGGATCTATCGAGGAAGATTACTGCATGCTACAAAGATTTTTTTAATTAAAAAGTTAACCCCTAGAAAAGCTACAGAGTAGCAGAATATGTCGACTTGTTACGCTGATCATGGTTTACTACTCACTATGCTTAGACATTACACGTCCGTGTTAGCCGATCGCCATGGGCTGGTATTGCGCATTTGCAAAGGGGTGGATCTATCGAGGAAGATTACTGCATGATACTAAGATTTTTTTAATTAAAAAGTTATCCCTTAGCCAAGCTACAGAGTAGCAGAATATGTCGATTTGTTACGCTGATCACGGTTTACTATTCACTATGGTTAGACATTACAGGTCCGTGTTAGCCGATCGCCATGGGCTAGCATTGCGCATTTGCAAAGGGGTGGATCTATCGAGGAAGATTACTGCATGCTACTAAGATTTTTTTAATTAAAGTTATCCCTTAGCCAAGCTACAGAGTAGCAGAATATGTCGATTTGTTACGCTGATCACGGTTTACTATTCACTATGGTTAGACATTACACGTCCGTGTTAGCCGATCGTCGTGGGCTAGGATTGAGTATTTGCAAAGGGGTGGATCTATCAAGGAATGTTACTGCATGCTACTAAGATTTTTTTAATTAAAAAGTTAACCCTTAGACAAGCTACAGAGTAGCAAAATATGTCGATTCGTTAGGGTGATCTTGGTTTACTACTCACTATGGTTAGACATTACACGTCCATGTTAGCCAATCTTCATAGGCTAGCATTGCGCATTTGCAAAGGGGTAGATCTAACAAGGAATGTTACTGCAGGCTACTAAGATTTTTTTAATTAAAAAGTTAACCCCTAGACAAGCTACAGAGTACACAATATGTCGATTCGTTAGGGTGATCTTGGGTTTACTATTCACTATGGTTAGACATTACACGTCCATGTTAGCCGATCGCCATGGGCTAGCATTGAGCATTTGCAAAGGGGTGGATCTATCGAGGAATGTTACTGCATGATACTAAGATTTTTTTAATTAAAAAGTTATCCCTTAGCCAAGCTACAGAGTAGCAGAATATGTCGATTTGTTACGCTGATCACGGTTTACTATTCACTATGGTTAGACATTACAGGTCCGTGTTAGCCGATCGTCATGGGCTAGCATTGCGCATTTGCAAAGGGGTGGATCTATCGAGGAAGATTACTGCATGCTACTAAGATTTTTTTAATTAAAAGTTATCCCTTAGCCAAGCTACAGAGTAGCAGAATATGTGGATTTGTTACGCTGATCACGGTTTACTATTCACTATGGTTAGACATTACACGTCCGTGTTAGCCGATCGTCGTGGGCTAGGATTGAGTATTTGCAAAGGGGTGGATCTATCAAGAATGTTACTGCATGATACTAAGATTTCTTTAATTAAAAAGTTATCCCTTAGCCAAGCTACAGCGTAGCAGAATATGTCGATTTGTTACGCTGATCAAGGTTTACTATTCACTATGGTTAGACATTACACGCCCGTGTTAGCCGATCGTCGTGGGCTAGGATTGAGTATTTGCAAAGGGGTGGATCTATCAAGGAATGTTACTGCATGATACTAAGATTTTTTTAATTAAAAAGTTATCCCTTAGCCAAGCTACAGAGTAGCAGAATATGTCGATTTGTTACGCTGATCACGGTTTACTATTCACTATGGTTAGACATTACAGGTCCGTGTTAGCCGATCGCCATGGGCTAGCATTGCGCATTTGCAAAGGGGTGGATCTATCGAGGAAGATTACTGCATGCTACTAAGATTTTTTTAATTAAAAAGTTATCCCTTAGCCAAGCTACAGAGTAGCAGAATATGTCGATTTGTTACGCTGATCACGGTTTACTATTCACTATGGTTAGACATTACAGGTCCGTGTTAGCCGATCGTCATGGGCTAGCATTGCGCATTTGCAAAGGGGTGGATCTATCGAGGAAGATTACTGCATGCTACTAAGATTTTTTTAATTAAAAGTTATCCCTTAGCCAAGCTACAGAGTAGCAGAATATGTGGATTTGTTACGCTGATCACGGTTTACTATTCACTATGGTTAGACATTACACGTCCGTGTTAGCCGATCGTCGTGGGCTAGGATTGAGTATTTGCAAAGGGGTGGATCTATCAAGAATGTTACTGCATGATACTAAGATTTCTTTAATTAAAAAGTTATCCCTTAGCCAAGCTACAGCGTAGCAGAATATGTCGATTTGTTACGCTGATCAAGGTTTACTATTCACTATGGTTAGACATTACACGCCCGTGTTAGCCGATCGTCGTGGGCTAGGATTGAGTATTTGCAAAGGGGTGGATCTATCAAGGAATGTTACTGCATGATACTAAGATTTTTTTAATTAAAAGTTATCCCTTAGCCAAGCTACAGAGTAGCAGAATATGTCGATTTGTTACGCTGATCACGGTTTACTATTCACTATGGTTAGACATTACACGCCCGTGTTAGCCGATCGTCGTGGGCTAGGATTGAGTATTTGCAAAGGGGTGGATCTATCAAGGAATGTTACTGCATGATACTAAGATTTTTTTAATTAAAAAGTTATCCCTTAGCCAAGCTACAGAGTAGCAGAATATGTCGATTTGTTACGCTGATCACGGTTTACTATTCACTATGGTTAGACATTACAGGTCCGTGTTAGCCGATCGTCATGGGCTAGCATTGCGCATTTGCAAAGGGGTGGATCTATCGAGGAAGATTACTGCATGCTACTAAGATTTTTTTAATTAAAAGTTATCCCTTAGCCAAGCTACAGAGTAGCAGAATATGTGGATTTGTTACGCTGATCACGGTTTACTATTCACTATGGTTAGACATTACACGTCCGTGTTAGCCGATCGTCGTGGGCTAGGATTGAGTATTTGCAAAGGGGTGGATCTATCAAGAATGTTACTGCATGATACTAAGATTTTTTTAATTAAAAAGTTATCCCTTAGCCAAGCTACAGCGTAGCAGAATATGTCGATTTGTTACGCTGATCACGGTTTACTATTCACTATGGTTAGACATTACACGTCCGTGTTAGCCGATCGTCGTGGGCTAGGATTGAGTATTTGCAAAGGGGTGGATCTATCAAGGAATGTTACTGCATGATACTAAGATTTTTTTAATTAAAAAGTTATCCCTTAGCCAAGCTACAGCGTAGCAGAATATGTCGATTTGTTACGCTGATCACGGTTTACTATTCACTATGGTTAGACATTACAGGTCCGTGTTAGCCGATCGTCATGGGCTAGCATTGCGCATTTGCAAAGGGGTGGATCTATCGAGGAAGATTACTGCATGCTACTAAGATTTTTTAATTAAAAGTTATCCCTTAGCCAAGCTACAGAGTAGCAGAATATGTCGATTTGTTACGCTGATCACGGTTTACTATTCACTATGGTTAGACATTACACGTCCGTGTTAGCCGATCGTCGTGGGCTAGGATTGAGTATTTGCAAAGGGGTGGATCTATCAAGGAATGTTACTGCATGCTACTAAGATTTTTTTAATTAAAAAGTTAACCCCTAGAAAGCTACAGAGTAGCAAAATATGTCGATTCGTTAGGGTGATCTTGGTTTACTATTCACTATGGTTAGACATTACACGTCCATGTTAGCCGATCGCCATGGGCTAGCATTGAGCATTTGCAAAGGGGTAGATCTATCAAGGAATGTTACTGCATGCTACTAAGATTTTTTTAATTAAAAAGTTAACCCCTAGACAAGCTACAGAGTAGCAAAATATGTCGATTCGTTAGGGTGATCTTGGTTTACTATTCACTATGGTTAGACATTACACGTTCGTATTAGCCGATCGTCATGGGCTAGCATTGAGCATTTGCAAAGGGGTAGATGTATCAAGGAATGTTACTGCATTCTACTAAGATTTTTTAATTAAAAAGTTAACCCTTAGCCAAGCTACAGAGTAGCAGAATATGTCGATTTGTTACTCTGATCATGGTTTACTATTCACTATGGTTAGACATTACACGTCCGTGTTAGCCGATCGTCGTGGGCTAGGATTGAGTATTTGCAAAGGGGTGGATCTATCAAGAATGTTACTGCATGATACTAAGATTTTTTTAATTAAAAAGTTATCCCTTAGCCAAGCTACAGCGTAGCAGAATATGTCGATTTGTTACGCTGATCACGGTTTACTATTCACTATGGTTAGACATTACACGCCCGTGTTAGCCGATCGTCGTGGGCTAGGATTGAGTATTTGCAAAGGGGTGGATCTATCAAGGAATGTTACTGCATGATACTAAGATTTTTTTAATTAAAAAGTTATCCCTTAGCCAAGCTACAGAGTAGCAGAATATGTCGATTTGTTACGCTGATCACGGTTTACTATTCACTATGGTTAGACATTACAGGTCCGTGTTAGCCGATCGCCATGGGCTAGCATTGCGCATTTGCAAAGGGGTGGATCTATCGAGGAAGATTACTGCATGCTACTAAGATTTTTTTAATTAAAAGTTATCCCTTAGCCAAGCTACAGAGTAGCAGAATATGTCGATTTGTTACGCTGATCACGGTTTACTATTCACTATGGTTAGACATTACACGCCCGTGTTAGCTGATCGTCGTGGGCTAGGATTGAGTATTTGCAAAGGGGTGGATCTATCAAGGAATGTTACTGCATGATACTAAGATTTTTTTAATTAAAAAGTTATTCCTTAGCCAAGCTACAGAGTAGCAGAATATGTCGATTTGTTACGCTGATCACGGTTTACTATTCACTATGGTTAGACATTACAGGTCCGTGTTAGCCGATCGTCATGGGCTAGCATTGCGCATTTGCAAAGGGGTGGATCTATCGAGGAAGATTACTGCATGCTACTAAGATTTTTTTAATTAAAAGTTATCCCTTAGCCAAGCTACAGAGTAGCAGAATATGTGGATTTGTTACGCTGATCACGGTTTACTATTCACTATGGTTAGACATTACACGTCCGTGTTAGCCGATCGTCGTGGGCTAGGATTGAGTATTTGCAAAGGGGTGGATCTATCAAGAATGTTACTGCATGATACTAAGATTTTTTTAATTAAAAAGTTATCCCTTAGCCAAGCTACAGCGTAGCAGAATATGTCGATTTGTTACGCTGATCACGGTTTACTATTCACTATGGTTAGACATTACACGTCCGTGTTAGCCGATCGTCGTGGGCTAGGATTGAGTATTTGCAAAGGGGTGGATCTATCAAGGAATGTTACTGCATGATACTAAGATTTTTTTAATTAAAAAGTTATCCCTTAGCCAAGCTACAGCGTAGCAGAATATGTCGATTTGTTACGCTGATCACGGTTTACTATTCACTATGGTTAGACATTACAGGTCCGTGTTAGCCGATCGTCATGGGCTAGCATTGCGCATTTGCAAAGGGGTGGATCTATCGAGGAAGATTACTGCATGCTACTAAGATTTTTTTAATTAAAAGTTATCCCTTAGCCAAGCTACAGAGTAGCAGAATATGTCGATTTGTTACGCTGATCACGGTTTACTATTCACTATGGTTAGACATTACACGTCCGTGTTAGCCGATCGTCGTGGGCTAGGATTGAGTATTTGCAAAGGGGTGGATCTATCAAGGAATGTTACTGCATGCTACTAAGATTTTTTTAATTAAAAAGTTAACCCCTAGACAAGCTACAGAGTAGCAAAATATGTCGATTCGTTCTCTGATCATGGTTTACTATTCACTATGGTTAGACATTAAAAGTCCATGTTAGCCGATCTTCATGGGCTAGCACTGCGCATTTGCAAAGGGGTGGATCTATCGAGGAAGATTACTGCATGCTACAAAGATTTTTTTAATTAAAAAGTTAACCCATAGACAAGCTACAGAGTAGCAAAATATGTCGATTCGTTAGGGTGATCTTGGTTTACTATTCACTATGGTTAGACATTACACGTTCGTATTAGCCGATCGTCATGGGCTAGTATTGCGCATTTGCAAAGGGGTGGATCTATCGAGGAAGATTACTGCATGATACTAAGATTTTTTTAATTAAAAAGTTATCCCTTAGCCAAGCTACAGAGTAGCAGAATATGTCGATTTGTTACGCTGATCACGGTTTACTATTCACTATGGTTAGACATTACAGGTCCGTGTTAGCCGATCGCCATGGGCTAGCATTGCGCATTTGCAAAGGGGTGGATCTATCGAGGAAGATTACTGCATGCTACTAAGATTTTTTTAATTAAAAAGTTAACCCATAGACAAGCTACAGAGTAGCAAAATATGTCGATTCGTTAGGGTGATCTTGGTTTACTATTCACTATGGTTAGACATTACACGTCCATGTTAGCCGATCGCCATGGGCTAGCATTGAGCATTTGCAAAGGGGTAGATCTATCAAGGAATGTTACTGCATGCTACTAAGATTTTTTTAATTAAAAAGTTAACCCCTAGACAAGCTACAGAGTAGCAAAATATGTCGATTCGTTAGGGTGATCTTGGTTTACTATTCACTATGGTTAGACATTACACGTTCGTATTAGCCGATCGTCATGGGCTAGCATTGAGTATTTGCAAAGGGGTAGATCTATCAAGGAATGTTACTGCATGCTACTAAGATTTTTTTAATTAAAAAGTTAACCCCTAGACAAGCTACAGAGTAGCAAAATATGTCGATTTGTTACGCTGATCACGGTTTACTATTCACTATGGTTAGACATTACAGGTCCGTGTTAGCCGATCGCCATGGGCTAGCATTGCGCATTTGCAAAGGGGTGGATCTATCGAGGAAGATTACTGCATGCTACTAAGATTTTTTTAATTAAAAAGTTAACCCATAGACAAGCTACAGAGTAGCAAAATATGTCGATTCGTTAGGGTGATCTTGGTTTACTATTCACTATGGTTAGACATTACACGTCCATGTTAGCCGATCGCCATGGGCTAGCATTGAGCATTTGCAAAGGGGTAGATCTATCAAGGAATGTTACTGCATGCTACTAAGATTTTTTTAACTAAAAAGGTAACCCTTAGACAAGCTACAGAGTAGCAAAATATGTCGATTCGTTAGGGTGATCTTGGTTTACTACTCACTATGGTTAGACATTACACGTCCATGTTAGCCAATCTTCATAGGCTAGCATTGCGCATTTGCAAAGGGGTAGATCTATCGAGGAAGATTACTGCATGCTACTAAGATTTTTTTAATTAAAAAGTTAACGCTTAGACAAGCTACAGAGTAGCAAAATATGTCGATTCGTTAGGGTGATCATGGTTTACTACTCACTATGGTTAGACATTACACGTCCTTGTTAGCCAATCTTCATAGGCTAGCATTGCGCATTTGCAATGGGGTAGATCTATCAAGGAATGTTACTGCAGGCTACTAAGATTTTTTTAATTAAAGAGTTAACCCCTAGACAAGCTACAGAGTACACAATATGTCGATTCGTTAGGGTGATCTTGGTTTACTATTCACTATGGTTAGACATTAAACGTCCATGTTAGCCGATCGCCATGGGCTAGCATTGAGCATTTGCAAAGGGGTAGATCTATCAAGGAATGTTACTGCATGCTACTAAGATTTTTTAATTAAAAAGTTAACCCCTAGACAAGCTACAGAGTAGCAAAATATGTCGATTCGTTAGGGTGATCTTGGTTTACTATTCACTATGGTTAGACATTACACGTCCATGTTAGCCGATCTTCATGGGCTAGCACTGCGCATTTGCAAAGGGGTGGATCTATCGAGGAAGATTACTGCATGCTACAAAGATTTTTTTAATTAAAAAGTTAACCCCTAGAAAAGCTACAGAGTAGCAGAATATGTCGACTTGTTACGCTGATCATGGTTTACTATTCACTATGCTTAGACATTACACGTCCGTGTTAGCCGATCGCCATGGGCTAGCATTGCGCATTTGCAAAGGGGTGGATCTATAGAGGAAGATTACTGCATGCTACTAAGATTTTTTTAATTAAAAAGTTATCCCTTAGCCAAGCTACAGAGTAGCAGAATATGTCGACTTGTTACGCTGATCACGGTTTACTATTCACTATGGTGAGACATTACAGGTCCGTGTTAGCCGATCGTCGTGGGCTAGCATTGAGTATTTGCGATGGGGTGGATCTATCAAGGAATGTTACTGCATGCTACTAAGATTTTTTTAACTAAAAAGGTAACCCTTAGACAAGCTACAGAGTAGCAAAATATGTCGATTCGTTAGGGTGATCTTGGTTTACTACTCACTATGGTTAGACATTACGCGTCCATGTTAGCCAATCTTCATAGGCTAGCATTGCGCATTTGCAAAGGGGTAGATCTATCAAGGAATGTTACTGCAGGCTACTAAGATTTTTTTAATTAAAAAGTTAACCCCTAGACAAGCTACAGAGTACACAATATGTCGATTCGTTAGGGTGATCTTGGTTTACTATTCACTATGGTTAGACATTACACGTCCATGTTAGCCGATCGCCATGGGCTAGCATTGAGCATTTGCAAAGGGGTAGATCTATCAAGGAATGTTACTGCATGCTACTAAGATTTTTTTAATTAAAAAGTTAACCCCTAGACAAGCTACAGAGTAACAAAATATGTCGATTCGTTAGGGTCATCTTGGTTTACTATTCACTATGGTTAGACATTACACGTTCGTATTAGCCGATCGTCATGGGCTAGCATTGAGCATTTGCAAAGGGGTAGATGTATCAAGAAATGTTACTGCATTCTACTAAGATTTTTTAATTAAAAAGTTAACCCTTAGCCAAGCTACAGAGTAGCAGAATATGTCGATTTGTTACTCTGATCATGGTTTACTATTCACTATGGTTATACATTACACGTCCATGTTAGCCGATCTTCATGGGCTAGCATTGCGCATTTGCAAAGGGGTAGATCTATCAAGGAATGTTACTGCATGCTACTAAGATTTTTTTAATTAAAAAGTTAACCTCTAGACAAGCTACAGAGTAGCAAAATATGTCGATTCGTTAGGGTGATCTTGGTTTACTATTCACTATGGTTAGACATTACAGGTCCGTGTTAGCCGATCGTCATGGGCTAGCATTGCGCATTTGCAAAGGGGTGGATCTATCGAGGAAGATTACTGCATGCTACTAAGATTTTTTTAATTAAAAGTTATCCCTTAGCCAAGCTACAGAGTAGCAGAATATGTGGATTTGTTACGCTGATCACGGTTTACTATTCACTATGGTTAGACATTACACGTCCGTGTTAGCCGATCGTCGTGGGCTAGGATTGAGTATTTGCAAAGGGGTGGATCTATCAAGAATGTTACTGCATGATACTAAGATTTTTTTAATTAAAAAGTTATCCCTTAGCCAAGCTACAGCGTAGCAGAATATGTCGATTTGTTACGCTGATCACGGTTTACTATTCACTATGGTTAGACATTACACGTCCGTGTTAGCCGATCGTCGTGGGCTAGGATTGAGTATTTGCAAAGGGGTGGATCTATCAAGGAATGTTACTGCATGATACTAAGATTTTTTTAATTAAAAAGTTATCCCTTAGCCAAGCTACAGCGTAGCAGAATATGTCGATTTGTTACGCTGATCACGGTTTACTATTCACTATGGTTAGACATTACAGGTCCGTGTTAGCCGATCGTCATGGGCTAGCATTGCGCATTTGCAAAGGGGTGGATCTATCGAGGAAGATTACTGCATGCTACTAAGATTTTTTTAATTAAAAGTTATCCCTTAGCCAAGCTACAGAGTAGCAGAATATGTCGATTTGTTACGCTGATCACGGTTTACTATTCACTATGGTTAGACATTACACGTCCGTGTTAGCCGATCGTCGTGGGCTAGGATTGAGTATTTGCAAAGGGGTGGATCTATCAAGGAATGTTACTGCATGCTACTAAGATTTTTTTAATTAAAAAGTTAACCCCTAGACAAGCTACAGAGTAGCAAAATATGTCGATTCGTTAGGGTGATCTTGGTTTACTATTCACTATGGTTAGACATTACACGTTCGTATTAGCCGATCGTCATGGGCTAGCATTGAGCATTTGCAAAGGGGTAGATGTATCAAGGAATGTTACTGCATTCTACTAAGATTTTTTAATTAAAAAGTTAACCCTTAGCCAAGCTACAGAGTAGCAGAATATGTCGATTTGTTACTCTGATCATGGTTTACTATTCACTATGGTTAGACATTACAAGTCCATGTTAGCCGATCTTCATGGGCTAGCACTGCGCATTTGCAAAGGGGTGGATCTATCGAGGAAGATTACTGCATGCTACAAAGATTTTTTTAATTAAAAAGTTAACCCCTAGAAAAGCTACAGAGTAGCAGAATATGTCGACTTGTTACGCTGATCATGGTTTACTACTCACTATGCTTAGACATTACACGTCCGTGTTAGCCGATCGCCATGGGCTAGTATTGCGCATTTGCAAAGGGGTGGATCTATCGAGGAAGATTACTGCATGATACTAAGATTTTTTTAATTAAAAAGTTATCCCTTAGCCAAGCTACAGAGTAGCAGAATATGTCGATTTGTTACGCTGATCACGGTTTACTATTCACTATGGTTAGACATTACAGGTCCGTGTTAGCCGATCGCCATGGGCTAGCATTGCGCATTTGCAAAGGGGTGGATCTATCGAGGAAGATTACTGCATGCTACTAAGATTTTTTTAATTAAAAAGTTAACCCATAGACAAGCTACAGAGTAGCAAAATATGTCGATTCGTTAGGGTGATCTTGGTTTACTATTCACTATGGTTAGACATTACACGTCCATGTTAGCCGATCGCCATGGGCTAGCATTGAGCATTTGCAAAGGGGTAGATCTATCAAGGAATGTTACTGCATGCTACTAAGATTTTTTTAATTAAAAAGTTAACCCCTAGACAAGCTACAGAGTAGCAAAATATGTCGATTCGTTAGGGTGATCTTGGTTTACTATTCACTATGGTTAGACATTACACGTTCGTATTAGCCGATCGTCATGGGCTAGCATTGAGTATTTGCAAAGGGGTAGATCTATCAAGGAATGTTACTGCATGCTACTAAGATTTTTTTAATTAAAAAGTTAACCCCTAGACAAGCTACAGAGTAGCAAAATATGTCGATTCGTTAGGGTGATCTTGGTTTACTATTCACTGTGGTTAGACATTACACGTCCATGTTAGCCGATCTTCATGGGCTAGCACTGCGCATTTGCAAAGGGGTGGATCTATCGAGGAAGATTACTGCATGCTACAAAGATTTTTTTAATTAAAAAGTTAACCCCTAGAAAAGCTACAGAGTAGCAGAATATGTCGACTTGTTACGCTGATCATGGTTTACTACTCACTATGCTTAGACATTACACGTCCGTGTTAGCCGATCGCCATGGGCTAGTATTGCGCATTTGCAAAGGGGTGGATCTATCGAGGAAGATTACTGCATGATACTAAGATTTTTTAATTAAAAAGTTATCCCTTAGCCAAGCTACAGAGTAGCAGAATATGTCGATTTGTTACGCTGATCACGGTTTACTATTCACTATGGTTAGACATTACAGGTCCGTGTTAGCCGATCGCCATGGGCTAGCATTGCGCATTTGCAAAGGGGTGGATCTATCGAGGAAGATTACTGCATGCTACTAAGATTTTTTTAATTAAAAAGTTAACCCATAGACAAGCTACAGAGTAGCAAAATATGTCGATTCGTTAGGGTGATCTTGGTTTACTATTCACTATGGTTAGACATTACACGTCCATGTTAGCCGATCGCCATGGGCTAGCATTGAGCATTTGCAAAGGGGTAGATCTATCAAGGAATGTTACTGCATGCTACTAAGATTTTTTTAACTAAAAAGGTAACCCTTAGACAAGCTACAGAGTAGCAAAATATGTCGATTCGTTAGGGTGATCTTGGTTTACTACTCACTATGGTTAGACATTACACGTCCATGTTAGCCAATCTTCATAGGCTAGCATTGCGCATTTGCAAAGGGGTAGATCTATCGAGGAAGATTACTGCATGCTACTAAGATTTTTTTAATTAAAAAGTTAACGCTTAGACAAGCTACAGAGTAGCAAAATATGTCGATTCGTTAGGGTGATCATGGTTTACTACTCACTATGGTTAGACATTACACGTCCTTGTTAGCCAATCTTCATAGGCTAGCATTGCGCATTTGCAATGGGGTAGATCTATCAAGGAATGTTACTGCAGGCTACTAAGATTTTTTTAATTAAAGAGTTAACCCCTAGACAAGCTACAGAGTACACAATATGTCGATTCGTTAGGGTGATCTTGGTTTACTATTCACTATGGTTAGACATTAAACGTCCATGTTAGCCGATCGCCATGGGCTAGCATTGAGCATTTGCAAAGGGGTAGATCTATCAAGGAATGTTACTGCATGCTACTAAGATTTTTTAATTAAAAAGTTAACCCCTAGACAAGCTACAGAGTAGCAAAATATGTCGATTCGTTAGGGTGATCTTGGTTTACTATTCACTATGGTTAGACATTACACGTCCATGTTAGCCGATCTTCATGGGCTAGCACTGCGCATTTGCAAAGGGGTGGATCTATCGAGGAAGATTACTGCATGCTACAAAGATTTTTTTAATTAAAAAGTTAACCCCTAGAAAAGCTACAGAGTAGCAGAATATGTCGACTTGTTACGCTGATCATGGTTTACTATTCACTATGCTTAGACATTACACGTCCGTGTTAGCCGATCGCCATGGGCTAGCATTGCGCATTTGCAAAGGGGTGGATCTATAGAGGAAGATTACTGCATGCTACTAAGATTTTTTTAATTAAAAAGTTATCCCTTAGCCAAGCTACAGAGTAGCAGAATATGTCGACTTGTTACGCTGATCACGGTTTACTATTCACTATGGTGAGACATTACAGGTCCGTGTTAGCCGATCGTCGTGGGCTAGCATTGAGTATTTGCGATGGGGTGGATCTATCAAGGAATGTTACTGCATGCTACTAAGATTTTTTTAACTAAAAAGGTAACCCTTAGACAAGCTACAGAGTAGCAAAATATGTCGATTCGTTAGGGTGATCTTGGTTTACTACTCACTATGGTTAGACATTACGCGTCCATGTTAGCCAATCTTCATAGGCTAGCATTGCGCATTTGCAAAGGGGTAGATCTATCAAGGAATGTTACTGCAGGCTACTAAGATTTTTTTAATTAAAAAGTTAACCCCTAGACAAGCTACAGAGTACACAATATGTCGATTCGTTAGGGTGATCTTGGTTTACTATTCACTATGGTTAGACATTACACGTCCATGTTAGCCGATCGCCATGGGCTAGCATTGAGCATTTGCAAAGGGGTAGATCTATCAAGGAATGTTACTGCATGCTACTAAGATTTTTTTAATTAAAAAGTTAACCCCTAGACAAGCTACAGAGTACCAAAATATGTCGATTCGTTAGGGTCATCTTGGTTTACTATTCACTATGGTTAGACATTACACGTTCGTATTAGCCGATCGTCATGGGCTAGCATTGAGCATTTGCAAAGGGGTAGATGTATCAAGAAATGTTACTGCATTCTACTAAGATTTTTTAATTAAAAAGTTAACCCTTAGCCAAGCTACAGAGTAGCAGAATATGTCGATTTGTTACTCTGATCATGGTTTACTATTCACTATGGTTAGACATTACACGTCCATGTTAGCCGATCTTCATGGGCTAGCATTGCGCATTTGCAAAGGGGTAGATCTATCAAGGAATGTTACTGCATGCTACTAAGATTTTTTTAATTAAAAAGTTAACCTCTAGACAAGCTACAGAGTAGCAAAATATGTCGATTCGTTAGGGTGATCTTGGTTTACTATTCACTGTGTTTAGAGATTACACGTCCATGTTAGCCGATCTTCATGGGCTAGCACTGCGCATTTGCAAAGGGGTGGATCTATCGAGGAAGATTACTGCATGCTACAAAGATTTTTTTAATTAAAAAGTTAACCCCTAGAAAAGCCACAGAGTAGCAGAATATGTCGACTTGTTATGCTGATCATGGTTTACTACTCACTATGCTTAGACATTACACGTCCGTGTTAGCCGATCGCCATGGGCTAGTATTGCGCATTTGCAAAGGGGTGGATCTATCGAGGAAGATTACTGCATGATACTAAGATTTTTTTAATTAAAAAGTTATCCCTTAGCCAAGCTACAGAGTAGCAGAATATGTCGATTTGTTACGCTGATCACGGTTTACTATTCACTATGGTGAGACATTACAGGTCCGTGTTAGCCGATCGTCGTGGGCTAGCATTGAGTATTTGCGAAGGGGTGGATCTACCAAGGAATGTTACTGCATGCTACTAAGATTTTTTTAACTAAAAAGGTAACCCTTAGACAAGCTACAGAGTAGCAAAATATGTCGATTCGTTAGGGTGATCTTGGTTTACTACTCAATATGGTTAGACATTACACGTCCATGTTAGCCAATCTTCATAGGCTAGCATTGCGCATTTGCAAAGGGGTAGATCTATCAAGGAATGTTACTGCAGGCTACTAAGATTTTTTTAATTAAAAAGTTAACCCCTAGACAAGCTACAGAGTACACAATATGTCGATTCGTTAGGGTGATCTTGGTTTACTATTCACTATGGTTAGACATTACACGTCCATGTTAGCCGATCGCCATGGGCTAGCATTGAGCATTTGCAAAGGGGTAGATCTATCAAGGAATGTTACTGCATGCTACTAAGATTTTTTTAATTAAAAAGTTAACCCCTAGACAAGCTACAGAGTAGCAAAATATGTCGATTCGTTAGGGTGATCTTGGTTTACTATTCACTATGGTTAGACATTAAACGTTCGTATTAGCCGATCGTCATGGGCTAGCATTGAGCATTTGCAAAGGGGTAGATGTATCAAGAAATGTTACTGCATTCTACTAAGATTTTTTAATTAAAAAGTTAACCCTTAGCCAAGCTACAGAGTAGCAGAATATGTCGATTTGTTACTCTGATCATGGTTTACTATTCACTATGGTTAGACATTACACGTCCATGTTAGCCGATCTTCATGGGCTTGCATTGCGCATTTGCAAAGGGGTAGATCTATCAAGGAATGTTACTGCATGCTACTAAGATTTTTTTAATTAAAAAGTTAACCCCTAGACAAGCTACAGAGTAGCAAAATATGTCGATTCGTTAGGGTGATCTTGGTTTACTATTCACTGTGTTTAGACATTACACTTCCATGTTAGCCGATCTTCATGGGCTAGCACTGCGCATTTGCAAATGGGTGGATCTATCGAGGAAGATTACTGCATGCTACAAAGATTTTTTTAATTAAAAAGTTAACCCCTAGAAAAGCTACAGAGTAGCAGAATATGTCGACTTGTTATGCTGATCATGGTTTACTACTCACTATGCTTAGACATTACACGTCCGTGTTAGCCGATCGCCATGGGCTAGTATTGCGCATTTGCAAAGGGGTGGATCTATCGAGGAAGATTACTGCATGATACTAAGATTTTTTTAATTAAAAAGTTATCCCTTAGCCAAGCTACAGAGTAGCAGAATATGTCGATTTGTTACGCTGATCACGGTTTACTATTCACTATGGTTAGACATTACACGTCCGTGTTAGCCGATCGTCGTGGGCTAGGATTGAGTATTTGCAAAGGGGTGGATCTATCAAGGAATGTTACTGCATGCTACTAAGATTTTTTTAATTAAAAAGTTAACCCTTAGACAAGCTACAGAGTAGCAAAATATGTCGATTCGTTAGGGTGATCTTGGTTTACTACTCACTATGGTTAGACATTACACGTCCATGTTAGCCAATCTTCATAGGCTAGCATTGCGCATTTGCAAAGGGGTAGATCTATCAAGGAATGTTACTGCAGGCTACTAAGATTTTTTTAATTAAAAAGTTAACCCCTAGACAAGCTACAGGGTACACAATATGTCGATTCGTTAGGGTGATCTTGGTTTACTTTTCACTATGGTTAGACATTACACGTCCATGTTAGCCGATCGCCATGGGCTAGCATTGAGCATTTGCAAAGGGGTGGATCTATCGAGGAATGTTACTGCATGATACTAAGATTTTTTAATTAAAAAGTTATCCCTTAGCCAAGCTACAGAGTAGCAGAATATGTCGATTTGTTACGCTGATCACGGTTTACTATTCACTATGGTTAGACATTACAGGTCCGTGTTAGCCGATCGCCATGGGCTAGCATTGCGCATTTGCAAAGGGGTGGATCTATTGAGGAAGATTACTGCATGCTACTAAGATTTTTTTAATTAAAAGTTATCCCTTAGCCAAGCTACAGAGTAGCAGAATATGTCGATTTGTTACGCTGATCACGGTTTACTATTCACTATGGTTAGACATTACACGTCCGTGTTAGCCGATCGTCGTGGGCTAGGATTGAGTATTTGCAAAGGGGTGGATCTATCAAGGAATGTTACTGCATGATACTAAGATTTTTTTAATTAAAAAGTTATCCCTTAGCCAAGCTACAGAGTAGCAGAATATGTCGATTTGTTACGCTGATCACGGTTTACTATTCACTATGGTTAGACATTACAGGTCCGTGTTAGCCGATCGCCATGGGCTAGCATTGCGCATTTGCAAAGGGGTCGATCTATCGAGGAAGATTACTGCATGCTACAAGGATTTTTTTAATTAAAAAGTTAACCCGTAGAAAAGCTACAGAGTAGCAGAATATGTCGACTTGTTACGCTGATCATGGTTTACTACTCACTGTGCTTAGACATTACACGTCCGTGTTAGCCGATCGCCATGGGCTAGTATTGCGCATTTGCAAAGGGGTGGATCTATCGAGGAAGATTACTGCATGATACTAAGATTTTTTTAATTAAAAAGTTATCCCTTAGCCAAGCTACAGAGTAGCAGAATATGTCGATTTGTTACGCTGATCACGGTTTACTATTCACTATGGTTAGACATTACAGGTCCGTGTTAGCCGATCGCCATGGGCTAGCATTGCGCATTTGCAAAGGGGTGGATCTATCGAGGAAGATTACTGCATGCTACTAAGATTTTTTTAATTAAAAGTTATCCCTTAGCCAAGCTACAGAGTAGCAGAATATGTCGATTTGTTACGCTGATCACGGTTTACTATTCACTATGGTTAGACATTACACGTCCGTGTTAGCCGATCGTCGTGGGCTAGGATTGAGTATTTGCAAAGGGGTGGATCTATCAAGGAATGTTACTGCATGCTACTAAGATTTTTTTAATTAAAAAGTTAACCCTTAGACAAGCTACAGAGTAGCAAAATATGTCGATTCGTTAGGGTGATCTTGGTTTACTACTCACTATGGTTAGACATTACACGTCCATGTTAGCCAATCTTCATAGGCTAGCATTGAGCATTGCAAAGGGGTAGATCTATCAAGGAATGTTACTGCAGGCTACTAAGATTTTTTTAATTAAAAAGTTAACCCCTAGACAAGCTACAGAGTACACAATATGTCGATTCGTTAGGGTGATCTTGGTTTACTATTCACTATGGTTAGACATTACACGTCCATGTTAGCCGATCGCCATGGGCTAGCATTGAGCATTTGCAAAGGGGTAGATCTATCAAGGAATGTTACTGCATGCTACTAAGATTTTTTTAATTAAAAAGTTAACCCCTAGACAAGCTACAGAGTAGCAAAATATGTCGATTCGTTAGGGTGATCTTGGTTTACTATTCACTATGGTTAGACATTACACGTTCGTATTAGCCGATCGTCATGGGCTAGCATTGAGCATTTGCAAAGGGGTAGATGTATCAAGGAATGTTACTGCAGGCTACTAAGATTTTTTTAATTAAAAAGTTAACCCCTAGACAAGCTACAGAGTACACAATATGTCGATTCGTTAGGGTGATCTTGGTTTACTATTCACTATGGTTAGACATTACACGTCCATGTTAGCCGATCGCCATGGGCTAGCATTGAGCATTTGCAAAGGGGTAGATCTATCAAGGAATGTTACTGCATGCTACTAAGATTTTTTTAATTAAAAAGTTAACCCCTAGACAAGCTACAGAGTAGCAAAATATGTCGATTCGTTAGGGTGATCTTGGTTTACTACTCACTATGGTTAGACATTACACGTCCATGTTAGCCAATCTTCATAGGCTAGCATTGAGCATTGCAAAGGGGTAGATCTATCAAGGAATGTTACTGCAGGCTACTAAGATTTTTTTAATTAAAAAGTTAACCCCTAGACAAGCTACAGAGTACACAATATGTCGATTCGTTAGGGTGATCTTGGTTTACTATTCACTATGGTTAGACATTACACGTCCATGTTAGCCGATCGCCATGGGCTAGCATTGAGCATTTGCAAAGGGGTAGATCTATCAAGGAATGTTACTGCATGCTACTAAGATTTTTTTAATTAAAAAGTTAACCCCTAGACAAGCTACAGAGTAGCAAAATATGTCGATTCGTTAGGGTGATCTTGGTTTACTATTCACTATGGTTAGACATTACACGTTCGTATTAGCCGATCGTCATGGGCTAGCATTGAGCATTTGCAAAGGGGTAGATGTATCAAGAAATGTTACTGCATTCTACTAGGATTTTTTTAATTAAAAAGTTAACCCTTAGCCAAGCTACAGAGTAGCAGAATATGTCGATTTGTTACTCTGATCATGGTTTACTATTCACTATGGTTAGACATTACACGTCCATGTTAGCCGATCGTCATGGGCTAGCATTGAGCATTTGCAAAGGGGTAGATGTATCAAGAAATGTTACTGCATTCTACTAAGATTTTTTAATTAAAAAGTTAACCCTTAGCCAAGCTACAGAGTAGCAGAATATGTCGATTTGTTACTCTGATCATGGTTTACTATTAACTATGGTTAGACATTACACGTCCATGTTAGCCGATCTTCATGGGCTAGCATTGCGCATTTGCAAAGGGGTAGATCTATCAAGGAATGTTACTGCATGCTACTAAGATTTTTTTAATTGAAAAGTTAACCCCTAGACAAGCTACAGAGTAGCAAAATATGTCGATTCGTTAGGGTGATCTTGGTTTACTTTTCACTATGGTTAGACATTACACGTCCATGTTAGCCGATCGCCATGGGCTAGCATTGAGCATTTGCAAAGGGGTGGATCTATCGAGGAATGTTACTGCATGATACTAAGATTTTTTTAATTAAAAAGTTATCCCTTAGCCAAGCTACAGAGTAGCAGAATATGTCGATTTGTTACGCTGATCACGGTTTACTATTCACTATGGTTAGACATTACAGGTCCGTGTTAGCCGATCGCCATGGGCTAGCATTGCGCATTTGCAAAGGGGTGGATCTATCGAGGAAGATTACTGCATGCTACTAAGATTTTTTTAATTAAAAGTTATCCCTTAGCCAAGCTACAGAGTAGCAGAATATGTCGATTTGTTACGCTGATCACGGTTTACTATTCACTATGGTTAGACATTACACGTTCGTGTTAGCCGATCGTCGTGGGCTAGGATTGAGTATTTGCAAAGGGGTGGATCTATCAAGGAATGTTACTGCATGCTACTAAGATTTTTTTAATTAAAAAGTTAACCCTTAGACAAGCTACAGAGTAGCAAAATATGTCGATTCGTTAGGGTGATCTTGGTTTACTACTCACTATGGTTAGACATTACACGTCCATGTTAGCCAATCTTCATAGGCTAGCATTGCGCATTTGCAAAGGGGTAGATCTATCAAGGAATGTTACTGCAGGCTACGAAGATTTTTTTAATTAAAAAGTTAACCCCTAGACAAGCTAAGAGTACACAATATGTCGATTCGTTAGGGTGATCTTGGTTTACTATTCACTATGGTTAGACATTACACGTCCATGTTAGCCGATCGCCATGGGCTAGCATTGAGCATTTGCAAAGGGGTAGATCTATCAAGGAATGTTACTGCATGCTACTAAGATTTTTTTAATTAAAAAGTTAACCCCTAGACAAGCTACAGAGTAGCAAAATATGTCGATTCGTTAGGGTGATCTTGGTTTACTATTCACTATGGTTAGACATTACACGTTCGTATTAGCCGATCGTCATGGGCTAGCATTGAGCATTTGCAAAGGGGTAGATGTATCAAGAAATGTTACTGCATTCTACTAACATTTTTTAATTAAAAAGTTAACCCTTAGCCAAGCTACAGAGTAGCAGAATATGTCGATTTGTTACTCTGATCATGGTTTACTATTCACTATGGTTAGACATTACACGTCCATGTTAGCCGATCGTCATGGGCTAGCATTGAGCATTTGCAAAGGGGTAGATGTATCAAGAAATGTTACTGCATTCTACTAAGATTTTTTAATTAAAAAGTTAACCCTTAGCCAAGCTACAGAGTAGCAGAATATGTCGATTTGTTACTCTGATCATGGTTTACTATTCACTATGGTTAGACATTACACGTCCATGTTAGCCGATCTTCATGGGCTAGCATTGCGCATTTGCAAAGGGGTAGATCTATCAAGGAATGTTACTGCATGCTACTAAGATTTTTTTAATTAAAAAGTTAACCCCTAGACAAGCTACAGAGTAGCAAAATATGTCGATTCGTTAGGGTGATCTTGGTTTACTTTTCACTATGGTTAGACATTACACGTCCATGTTAGCCGATCGCCATGGGCTAGCATTGAGCATTTGCAAAGGGGTGGATCTATCGAGGAATGTTACTGCATGATACTAAGATTTTTTTAATTAAAAAGTTATCCCTTAGCCAAGCTACAGAGTAGCAGAATATGTCGATTTGTTACGCTGATCACGGTTTACTATTCACTATGGTTAGACATTACAGGTCCGTGTTAGCCGATCGCCATGGGCTAGCATTGCGCATTTGCAAAGGGGTGGATCTATCGAGGAAGATTACTGCATGCTACTAAGATTTTTTTAATTAAAAGTTATCCCTTAGCCAAGCTACAGAGTAGCAGAATATGTCGATTTGTTACGCTGATCACGGTTTACTATTCACTATGGTTAGACATTACACGTCCGTGTTAGCCTATCGCCATGGGCTAGTATTGCGCATTTGCAAAGGGGTGGATCTATCGAGGAAGATTACTGCATGATACTAAGATTTTTTTAATTAAAAAGTTATCCCTTAGCCAAGCTACAGAGTAGCAGAATATGTCGATTTGTTACGCTGATCACGGTTTACTATTCACTATGGTTAGACATTACAGGTCCGTGTTAGCCGATCGCCATGGGCTAGCATTGCGCATTTGCAAAGGGGTGGATCTATCGAGGAAGATTACTGCATGCTACTAAGATTTTTTTAATTAAAAGTTATCCCTTAGCCAAGCTACAGAGTAGCAGAGAATATGTCGATTTGTTACGCTGATCACGGTTTACTATTCACTATGGTTAGACATTACACGTCCGTGTTAGCCGATCGTCGTGGGCTAGGATTGAGTATTTGCAAAGGGGTGGATCTATCAAGGAATGTTACTGCATGCTACTAAGATTTTTTTAATTAAAAAGTTAACCCTTAGACAAGCTACAGAGTAGCAAAATATGTCGATTCGTTAGGGTGATCTTGGTTTACTACTCACTATGGTTAGACATTACACGTCCATGTTAGCCAATCTTCATAGGCTAGCATTGCGCATTTGCAAAGGGGTAGATCTATCAAGGAATGTTACTGCAGGCTACTAAGATTTTTTTAATTAAAAAGTTAACCCCTAGACAAGCTACAGAGTACACAATATGTCGATTCGTTAGGGTGATCTTCGTTTACTATTCACTATGGTTAGACATTACACGTCCATGTTAGCCGATCGCCATGGGCTAGCATTGAGCATTTGCAAAGGGGTAGATCTATCAAGGAATGTTACTGCAGGCTACTAAGATTTTTTTAATTAAAAAGTTAACCCCTAGACAAGCTACAGAGTACACAATATGTCGATTCGTTAGGGTGATCTTGGTTTACTATTCACTATGGTTAGACATTACACGTCCATGTTAGCCGATCGCCATGGGCTAGCATTGAGCATTTGCAAAGGGGTAGATCTATCAAGGAATGTTACTGCATGCTACTAAAATTTTTTTAATTAAAAAGTTAACCCCTAGACAAGCTACAGAGTAGCAAAATATGTCGATTCGTTAGGGTGATCTTGGTTTACTATTCACTATGGTTAGACATTACACGTTCGTATTAGCCGATCGTCATGGGCTAGCATTGAGCATTTGCAAAGGGGTAGATGTATCAAGAAATGTTACTGCATTCTACTAACATTTTTTAATTAAAAAGTTAACCCTTAGCCAAGCTACAGAGTAGCAGAATATGTCGATTTGTTACTCTGATCATGGTTTACTATTCACTATGGTTAGACATTACACGTCCATGTTAGCCGATCGTCATGGGCTAGCATTGAGCATTTGCAAAGGGGTAGATGTATCAAGAAATGTTACTGCATTCTACTAAGATTTTTTAATTAAAAAGTTAACCCTTAGCCAAGCTACAGAATAGCAGAATATGTCGATTTGTTACTCTGATCATGGTTTACTATTCACTATGGTTAGACATTACACGTCCATGTTAGCCGATCTTCATGGGCTAGCATTGCGCATTTGCAAAGGGGTAGATCTATCAAGGAATGTTACTGCATGCTACTAAGATTTTTTTTAATTAAAAAGTTAACCCCTAGACAAGCTACAGAGTAGCAAAATATGTCGATTCGTTAGGGTGATCTTGGTTTACTTTTCACTATGGTTAGACATTACACGTCCATGTTAGCCGATCGCCATGGGCTAGCATTGAGCATTTGCAAAGGGGTGGATCTATCGAGGAATGTTACTGCATGATACTAAGATTTTTTTAATTAAAAAGTTATCCCTTAGCCAAGCTACAGAGTAGCAGAATATGTCGATTTGTTACGCTGATCACGGTTTACTATTCACTATGGTTAGACATTACAGGTCCGTGTTAGCCGATCGCCATGGGCTAGCATTGCGCATTTGCAAAGGGGTGGATCTATCGAGGAAGATTACTGCATGCTACTAAGATTTTTTTAATTAAAAGTTATCCCTTAGCCAAGCTACAGAGTAGCAGAATATGTCGATTTGTTACGCTGATCACGGTTTACTATTCACTATGGTTAGACATTACACGTCCGTGTTAGCCTATCGCCATGGGCTAGTATTGCGCATTTGCAAAGGGGTGGATCTATCGAGGAAGATTACTGCATGATACTAAGATTTTTTTAATTAAAAAGTTATCCCTTAGCCAAGCTACAGAGTAGCAGAATATGTCGATTTGTTACGCTGATCACGGTTTACTATTCACTATGGTTAGACATTACAGGTCCGTGTTAGCCGATCGCCATGGGCTAGCCTTGCGCATTTGCAAAGGGGTGGATCTATCGAGGAAGATTACTGCATGCTACTAAGATTTTTTTAATTAAAAGTTATCCCTTAGCCAAGCTACAGAGTAGCAGAATATGTCGATTTGTTACGCTGATCACGGTTTACTATTCACTATGGTTAGACATTACACGTCCATGTTAGCCGATCGTCATGGGCTAGCATTGAGCATTTGCAAAGGGGTAGATGTATCAAGAAATGTTACTGCATTCTACTAAGATTTTTAATTAAAAAGTTAACCCTTAGCCAAGCTACAGAGTAGCAGAATATGTCGATTTGTTACTCTGATCATGGTTTACTATTCACTATGGTTAGACATTACACGTCCATGTTAGCCGATCTTCATGGGCTAGCATTGCGCATTTGCAAAGGGGTAGATCTATCAAGGAATGTTACTGCATGCTACTAAGATTTTTTTTAATTAAAAAGTTAACCCCTAGACAAGCTACAGAGTAGCAAAATATGTCGATTCGTTAGGGTGATCTTGGTTTACTTTTCACTATGGTTAGACATTACACGTCCATGTTAGCCGATCGCCATGGGCTAGCATTGAGCATTTGCAAAGGGGTGGATCTATCGAGGAATGTTACTGCATTCTACTAACATTTTTTAATTAAAAAGTTAACCCTTAGCCAAGCTACAGAGTAGCAGAATATGTCGATTTGTTACGCTGATCACGGTTTACTATTCACTATGGTTAGACATTACACGTCCATGTTAGCCGATCTTCATGGGCTAGCATTGCGCATTTGCAAAGGGGTAGATCTATCAAGGAATGTTACTGCATGCTACTAAGATTTTTTTTAATTAAAAAGTTAACCCCTAGACAAGCTACAGAGTAGCAAAATATGTCGATTCGTTAGGGTGATCTTGGTTTACTTTTCACTATGGTTAGACATTACACGTCCATGTTAGCCGATCGCCATGGGCTAGCATTGAGCATTTGCAAAGGGGTGGATCTATCGAGGAATGTTACTGCATGATACTAAGATTTTTTTAATTAAAAAGTTATCCCTTAGCCAAGCTACAGAGTAGCAGAATATGTCGATTTGTTACGCTGATCACGGTTTACTATTCACTATGGTTAGACATTACAGGTCCGTGTTAGCCGATCGCCATGGGCTAGCATTGCGCATTTGCAAAGGGGTGGATCTATCGAGGAAGATTACTGCATGCTACTAAGATTTTTTTAATTAAAAGTTATCCCTTAGCCAAGCTACAGAGTAGCAGAATATGTCGATTTGTTACGCTGATCACGGTTTACTATTCACTATGGTTAGACATTACACGTCCGTGTTAGCCTATCGCCATGGGCTAGTATTGCGCATTTGCAAAGGGGTGGATCTATCGAGGAAGATTACTGCATGATACTAAGATTTTTTTAATTAAAAAGTTATCCCTTAGCCAAGCTACAGAGTAGCAGAATATGTCGATTTGTTACGCTGATCACGGTTTACTATTCACTATGGTTAGACATTACAGGTCCGTGTTAGCCGATCGCCATGGGCTAG